>NC_133210.1:31220482-31476584 GCF_958299795.1 Porites lutea
ACTCACTGATTTAAAGGGATAAAATGAAGTGCAGATTGCAATGGATTAAGTTGAGAAACCTTTAATTATTATAACGAAGGCGTAAGAGACTGGCAAAATTTGTTTGGTATACAGAGGTAATTCATTATATCGAGGTTATTGTTCATATATTGTACTATTTCTGGGGCTGAGTATGTTATACCGAGGACTTTTTTATTATAGAGGTTTGTTTTATTGAGGTTCCACTGTACTTGACTTCATTTATCAAAAATAATAAGTATTTCATTGTTTTGTCACTATAAAGGTGATAAGCTTCCTAATTGTCTACTTACTTGGATTTTGAAAGCCTCTAAAAATAGTTATACAGTTAACCAGTGAAGGATTGATTTTCCTTACATTCATCTTTTATGAAAAGGTTTGGTATGGTCTATGCAACTCTTGTGCAATATTTCTGTGATATCCCAGCATCAGATGCAGTGACATTTCTTGGCATGCCAATCTCTGGAAAAATACTTATTTATTCCATGGCACTACAGGTGATACAAACTGATTGCTACGGGATTTTTCTCAACATTACTTCATGCAACAATATATTGATAAAAGTCAAAGCTCTCTTGCTGGCAATCTCTTAACTTGTAGACAGCTCTACTTATGGCCTCTTTAAGAAGAACACTGTTTGTGCTAACTCTACTTACAAGACATTTACTAGTCGCTAGTTGTATGCTCTATCCTTCACCCTGGTGTTGGCTTTTTAAGAGGGTTTGACTTTAGCTCATAACTAGCATAGTTAGGCTAGATTCCCTTTGGTTTTGTTACATGGGAATTTTGTGCATGAAAAGTCTATTTTTTTTCCCAGGGGAGTAATTTTGTTCTTTTTTTGGTTGTTTTTGTACAAGGTTATATTTTGCCAGCCAAATCTGCAATATAATATCCACAAAAACTCCAATCCAAGTAATGTAGCCTGGCCCCTTGTTTATAGGCTGCAAACAAATAAGTTTTGACAGTCCTTAAATACCTTTCTTTTCCTCTTTTTCTCTAACAGATGTTGTTAACAAATAAAGAATCACTTTTAGCTGGTATATGTGGAATGGTGAGTGAATTAAGTTAATTTTGAAACTAACCTAGGCAAAGCCTGGGACACTCTTATGCATTCCAACTCATGATTAAAAATGTAAAACATTTTTCTCAGTTTTTCCTTAAGAATTAATATCTTTATTTCCTCACAAAAATCTGTGAAACGTAGAGTACAATAATGGGGTAGACAACCCTTGCTTTTTTTTTTAAACAGTTAATGTGGTTTCTTTCCATAAAAAGGGTATGAGAATTCTAAAAATTATCACCAAAGGGAAAATTCTTTGATCCTTTATCAAATTCTCACAACTAATCCTAAGCTGCCGAGCAGGAGCCTGCTGGTTCAAACCCTAGGCGGACCAACACTCAGGGTGTTTGAATAACTGAGGAGAAAGTGCTGCCTTTGTAAAGACATCTACAAACCATTAGACTTTCTAGTCTTCTTGGATATGTACGATAAACCCTAGGCCCAGTCTCACAAGCCTTGAACAAATAACCATTCTTAACGAGTAGGGGATGTAGTCCTCAGTGTGGTGGTCTATCTCTCTTAGGGAAAGGGAACAATAATTTAACTGGATACCTTCAAATCTTTCGCTTCACAGAAAATGTCATTCTCTTAACCAGGCACAGGGTGTCTGCTGAAAATGGTGTATGCTTTATAAAAAAGGGAAAATAAAAATAAGGCAAACCTGTAAGTTTTACCTTTTTTTAATTGTAGGTGGCAGGAATAATCTATAGGTTTAACTTGTTCTATGTTCAGCGATGGCTTAAGCTACCAGAATTTATGACAGGTGCTGTCTCTAGAACTTTTGGCAACTTGTTTGCCTCTCAAGGGCCTACTTCTCAGCCATACGCCATGGGTGCAACAATAGAAATCCAGCGTCAACAGCAGATGGAGCACTATGAACAACAGGCTCTGAGAGTGGCAAGGATGGGAAGTCTAAGAAACAGGGTATTGCTTACGAAACTCCATATACTGCAAATAATATTTTTACAGTCAAACCATCTGAGTTGTCAAAGTAAGCGGCCACTCCAGGGATATTTTATTTAAAAAAACACCATCCGTAAAGAAGTGTCAAGCAGAGTAGCCGACCAATACTAACCAAGTAGGCGACGATTTTTGCTGGCAGCCAGCTACTTTTGACAACCCTGTGCTGTATGGACACCCACTTAATACACACACAGACACCTCATCATTACAGACAGCTTGCTTTGTCTCTGGGGAAAGCCCTTACATTATCTGTAAACTCAATCCACTTAATATGGACACCATGTTAATACAGACACTTTCTATCACCCCCTCAGTGTCCATATTAACCCTTTAAACCCTAAGATCAAAATTGAGAATCTCATTTACTGTTCTTATACTTTTTCAATGGAAGTAGTGAGGAGAATTTGTTGAAATATCAATTAGACTCGTCTTCCCTGATCATGTACTCAATTCTCATGTCTACTCTGTTTTACAAAGCACTGATATTACAAGGAGAAATTTGATGCTGGTCACTCTTAGGGCTTAAAGGGTTAATGGGATTTGATTGTAATATATTATTAATTTGAATATTTTAATTTCTAATTCTCTCATCCCAAGGGTTCCAAATGTAAAGAATGTTGGTCTAAAGTGTTTTTGAAATGCAGAACATTTTTTGAATCTTTTTGTCCAGCTCTAAGCACAACCTAGATATGATTTTTGGAACTCCATTGCCATGCTATTGATTTCAGTAGTTCTCATTCTTTTACCTTCTGCTGGTTGCTATGTTTTTTTTTTCACTCATGAGAGTGAAAAGCTTGTAAAAGCTTGCCATAATAGGGGTAGGGCCAAATGAAACATAAGCAACAAGGCTCACATGTTCAGATCCCTAGAGCTTATGTAAGTTTCTGTAGTATGATTCAAGCACCAAGAAGTGTTGGTACCCCCTTGCCCCCCTGGATGGCATGCTAGTCCATTGCACCTAGACCTGTTCATTCATACTCCTTGGTGAAAAGAGATGCAGCAAGTATCTGGTCTGAAGAAATTGCAACCACAAGGCTGAATCAAGCACTATATATTCAGGTGTTAACTGCCCAGCCACCAGACGTCCTTCCATATCAGAAACTAAGCGAAATTCCTCGATAAAACAAGACATCTTTCTTGAGGCCCTGTTAGGCTAAAATTCATAACAAATGAAATGGCCTTGAAACAGCAACAAAAGACTGCAGAAAGCAGCGTTCCAGTAAATTCTTTCAAGCAGGGGTCATGTAGACCATCTGAGGGATCACCAAGACCAAGTGCTAATTTTTTTTGTTATATTATTATTATTTATTTTAATTTAACACTTATATGTCATCTGTCGGGTCAGGAAGCCTTCTTTGTCGGGTCATTGACCAGAAACCTGCCTCTTATCAGGAAAACTGAGAAAGGGCGACAAACAACACAAAGATGAGTTGAAACTGAGACAGTGACAGAGAAAAAGCGCAAATACAACATTAATTGTAAAATACCGATAGCAACATGGCTTTCTCCTCAATATGCAAAATGATACGTAACCCCCCCTAAGAGGACCTCATATTTATTCATGTTGTGCATTTTCCCTGAAGGGTCCAGCAGCACGCATGGGACAAGGATATGCAGATGTCTTGGTTCCTCCTGCGGCTGGAGGATGGTTGTGGGGTGGAGCAGCACCTAATCACCCCTGCAGCACGACTGAATGATTGGCAGCTTGATCGGCACACAGATGAGGACAATGCAAACCTTCCTCAGCAGCCTGCGGGGGAAGTGTCTGAGGAGCAGGTATGAGAAAGAAACCCTTGTCGAGCGAGATTCACGTTTCTGTGAATGACTGCAAGTGCTTACTGTTCTTGAGTTACTGTAATACAGGGGTCAATTCAATGAAACTTCTACGAGTCTAATTTACAAGAACAATGTAGCTATTGTTTTCAGACTCTAAAAAAATGGCCACACTTATAAATTAAACTTGTAAAAGTTTTCTATTGTTAAATTGACCCAGCTCGCAGTGATGTGCAATAATATGGCAACTCAGGTCGCAGCAGGAAAATGCTTACAATGGATGCAGCCAACTGTGCATTTAATCATTGCAATGACATGCTTGTGGTGTTGGTTCAAGAATTCTATTCATTTGTCAGTCAGCCTCTGTGCTGTTGATTTCTCTTGGTTTGTCAGTGATAATGTGCTTTATGATAACAGTCGACAGACACCTCTATAAGAATGGACATTTCTGTAAAATGGACACTTAAAGTTGGTCCCTGTCTTTCTTTACGGACCCTTTATTTGACTCTCTATAAGACGGACATCTCTGTGAAACAGACACCTAAAGTTGGTCCCTGTCTTTCTTTACTGACCCTTTGACTCTCTATAAGACGGACATGTCTGTGTAACAGACACCTAAAGTTGGTCCCTGTCTTTCTTTACTGACCCTTTATTTGACTGTCGATAAGATGGACATCTCTCTAAGAGGGACACTTCATGTCACTCCCAAAGGTGTGCATCTTATAGCTTGTGAGCAAGTTCTCTGGGGCACTCTGGCAGTGGGGCAAGAAACGGGATTTTCTCTGGAATTTTGAATTCTACCTCCAATTCCCCTGTGGCTCTGCATTGACTGAGCTGTCAGATTTCTGCCAATCAGCATAAAGCAGCAAAAAAACGAATGTAGACAAACATTGAAAAACACGTGCCAAGCATAATGATGTCATTACTAATTTATTAATGTCATCTCTTCCAATCAGCATTTCACATCAACTTTTTCGATGCAGATATTCAAATTCTGGAGACATAGTTGCAAGCTCTTCTTCCTTTTCCTGCCCCGCCGCCAAAGCGCACCAAAGAACTTGCTCACAGGCTATCCATCTTCAAGAGTTGACTATACAGACAATCATTGCTACTGCATTGGTAACACATGGCTGTACTGTATTTCAGGTTCAAACACTTGTAGAGATGGGTTTCTCTAGACTAGCTGTACTCCATGCTCTTGCGACAAGCAATAATGATATCACCATGGCAACAAACATCTTACTGTCGCAGACATAGACCCTGATGAATCACAATTGTGTGCTTGCAGTCTTCAGAGCAGTAGTTCCCTGAGCTGAGCATTGTAAATAAATATTAATCATTATATTTTCAACCTTGTAAAATTTAGATTTTTAGAGGCTTCAAAAATTTTGTGCATGTTATCTGTAGAAAAAAATGAATTTTATGTTATTTATGTATGATTTTTTTCAATGTAATTGTACTTATTGAGCAGTCAAACAAAAAATTATTGGCAGAGCTAAGCTGTACATGTATAATAAGTTGTCAATAGTTTTGATGCTAGTAACTTGCAAAAAATTATAAGAAAATTGCGAGTTGTGTAAGGTCAACGTGAGAAAACATTTGACATGACATCTTGCAGTTACTTAGAGGATGAAAATTAAAGATAACTATTAAATGATAAAATTAAAATATATGCATCATACTGTTGAACCCCTGTTAACATATTGTGGCCATCCTCTATTTAGTAGCCAGTTACCAGTTCGGAGAGTGTCAATGTAATGAAACTAAATCAGCAAGTGGAAGACTCAAAACTGTAACAGTCTGTCTGATTACCAAGAATAGGCCTTAAACTTTCTGTAAACACGAAAATAATATTCGCTTTTGGCAAATTTTGTTAGCAGGAACTGAAAGAGCATATTAAAATAACCTGTAAATTATGAGCCCTGTATCTCAAAAGTAGCGATTTCAACAGCCGCTGAAAATTATACGGATTTGTATGAGAATAATGACTCTTGCCATCCAGTTGTGCTTGAGTGGTTTTCCAAACAAAAAATTGTAAATTTTGACATTTTCAAACTGTTGTGAAATATTAATTTCCACAAGCATTATGGAGCTCAAATCGCCTTTATAATTCATAACAGGCAATTTGAGCCCTTAAAATATTATGTTTTTGAGATAATTATAACTCTGATAATTTACATACCTAATTTTAATGTGCTTTTTTCCAAAGGTGAACTGTTTTTGTGTTTACAGAAAGTTGGTCACGTGGCCAACTAATGCAAAAGGCCTATCCTTGCCCTACTCTTAATCCTTGCCTTATTCCACACACACTGTTCTCTCAAAGACTCAACTCTCAAAGAGGAACTGGCTCAAAGAATTTCTGGTATTTTCCCAGAGCAATTTTCTAATTTAACCCCATTCTCATGCTTGTTATTTCAAGAATGTTGAATCTAAGACAAAAATATCAGTCTGTTGTATGGCTGTAGAATGTATAAAAATAACTAACTGAAGCGGTTTTAAAACTCTCAGTTCATGGTAACGTGATGGGACTCAGCAGTGAAGCAGAAGCCCTTCCCACCCCCCCCCCCCCCCCTCACCTCCCCAGATACCCACTTAGGTGGGGTAGAAAAATAACCCTCCTTTACATGTAATCTTACAACCCTGCCATCCCGGGGTGCACTTCCTCAAGATTATTGAATGGTCGCTAAGCACGTAAACAAGAAAAATGCTGGCAAACCACTTGTTTTGGTGATTAATGCTCTTCTACACTCAAGTTGCTGCTCTTGCTGCAACCTTCAGTTCTGTTGCTTTCTATTGTTACCTTTAATAATGATGCAAAACCACTGCCAAAAAGAATTTTGCACGAATTTGATGTTTCACGAATCAGATCTTGCCTAGGCAGGTTACCCCACCTTGAAACGTTACATGGCAAAATTTTACCCCGGTTGATCGGGTAACCCGGCCTGGTAGACCGGGCTACCCGCCTTGGCAGGTCACCCCACCTATCATGTAAATGTGATCAAATTAAAACGAGAGATTATATGGACAGGCAGGTTTACCTCACCTACCTGGGGTCCCCCACCTGCATGTAAACAGGCCCTTAATTAGTAGTTCCCTTGAAAATAGTAATAAAACTTACGAGATGAAAAAAAACTGACTTTATTTTATTAAGGTGTAGATCCCTGTATGCCACAGGCTTACTATGTTTCAGGAGAGAAGGATATTAAATAAATACACTATTCAAGAGGTACAGCTTCAAAATTCAAGCTTTAGCAGCCAGCTAATAGAGATCATTTGCCCCAAGTTCCTGAAGATGAATAACTGAAATACATCTTTGCATTTTCAGTTCCTAACCAGCATCAAAGAATATTAAAGAATAACTATTTACTACTACTAATCAGCTGTAGTAAGAGTATCAATACTATTACTAAAAAGTCATGGAATATGCACATGGAATTGTCTTTTGTTTGCTTATCAAACCAAGTCCTAAGTTCAATAATTGTAATTATTATTAACACCTCAAAATTCTGAATAACATTATATTAGTAAATTTTACCCTCCCTTGTCAAATAAGCCACCCAAATCTCTGAAAAATCCTCCATATTGGGCATTCTGAACATAAGCTCGATGAGCCAGATAGAACATACATCCCAGGATAAGAAATGGCATCAGTCAACTTTAAGTGTCTGTTAGATTATAATACAGTCACACCCTGCTTTACGGACACGGTCCTACATGATACAGACACCTTAAAGGAGCTGTGTCACAAGATTCAGCCAAATTAGAAAATTACAAAATGCTCGTCGAATTAAGAGAAACATAAAAATAACCACTTAAAACATTAAAGGAAGGTTAAAATAACACAACGGAAACAACATATGCCATGGATGGGCAAAACTGAAGAAGATTGAAACGGATTGAAATTAGGGTTTTTGAAAACTGTTCCTAACAGTTTTTCAAAGTTGATCTCTGCTGCTTGCAACTTAAAAAATATTGCTCAGGAGACATCTTTGTTTGTCTCGGATCTCTGATTTTGTCATTTATGTGTGATTTCTTTGCTTTCTTTAAGTTCGATAGCCATAGAGTACCGAAGTGTGACGTCATAGAAAATGAAATTTGTGAAATTATGGGATTTGTTAAGATATTCCGAAAGAAAAACGTCCAAGACGCCTACTCGCCAAAAATTAGCAATTTGGGGCAGATTGTCTCTGAGATATTAACCCAGTTATGCTCCGATGACTCCATACAAATCCTTCTAAATCTTACCTGGTTTCTAATCTTATGAACCAAGCCAAATTTAGAAGGATTTGTATGGAGTCGTCAGAGCATAACTGGGCTAATATCTCAGGGACAATTGCCCCGAATTGCTAATTTTTGGCGAGTAGGCGTCTTGGACGTTGTTCTTTCAGAATATCTTAACAAATCCCATAATTTCACAAATTTCATTTTTATGACGTCATCACTTCGGTACTCTATTGAGGGCCAGTAATTAGCAAAATTAAACAAAATGAACTGGACTGCCATGACACAGCCCCTTTTAAGTGCTCACAGTTTGCTTTGTCCCTGGGTAAAGAAAGCCCTTACATTTTCCCTAAATTCAATTAAAATAGACACCCCATCGATATGGACACCTTGTATGCCCCCCTCACTGTCCGTATTAACAGGATTTGACTGTATCTTTATTAAGATCACATTTCTGTGAAAGCAGACCAGCTACTAAATGAGAACACTGTTGAAAGTCTTTGTCATTCAGAGTTTTAATGAGATGAGATGAGAGCAGTTTTAAGGGTAAGGGGCGCAAAATTTTCATGCAAATGAATACTGTCATATTTCAGGAACATTTACAAATATTAAACTGTTCCTTTCTAGCAGCAATCCAAGAGCTTTTGTAAAAATAAGTTTCCTCAATGATAACCTGGATCCCCAACCAAAATTGAGGCTTTGAGCACCAAGGCCCACCTCTTAAAAATTATTCAGAATTTTTTCAGTAACTTCCCACCCAAAATTCAATCACAGAAGTCATCATACTACTGCTGACCCCAATTTACGCTCATATATTTTGGGGAGAATTCTATTCCAGTCTAAATTGCTAAATTTTAAAGTCTGCCTACTGATACACAAAAATTATTATTATATACAGAGAAGAGAAGCCTTTTGAAATGCTAGCATTCATTGATCAAAGGTCTGTAAAATAATTTGTTCTATAGCTGGAATTTTCTTCCCAACAGTGCATGCTCTCATTGGTTACTTCGAGGTCACATGGCATCTAACAATGAAACTGTTTCCTGCCAAAATCTTTGAGCGGGTAACACTGCAAAATCTATGACGTCAGAGGGTTACAGTGTACTGTTCCCTACAAAAATTGTTGACTGACAACTGCCAAATACAGCAAGGTTTAATGTATTTCCAGCTTCAAAATTTCCAGCTATATAACAAATCACCTAAAGACTGGCCCCTCAGGAAACGGTAAATTTTCTCAATGTTTCCCTCGGCAAACATTGAGATTCTCGAACATTGAGATTCTCAGGAAACAAAATAATTAACTGTTTCCCTCCAAACCAGTCATGAAGTGTTTAATGTTTGCTCTCAAGCATCGAACAGTTCACAAGATGCTGAAAATGACCTTAAAACTTACAGGTCTTGCAGTCAAATTCTTATAATGGTATTTTCACCTTGTAGACCTGTACGATTGAACACAGAAACAGTAACCTCCTTTATCTTGCGATAATGATAAACATTCTTCAAACCGCCATCTTGGATAAAACTGCAGTGAAAATAAGCTTCCCACTTGCACAGAGATAAATTGACAGAATTTGAGATGCCGATTTAATGAGCTTTATATTGCATCCTGGCAACACTTGAGCGCATACATCACAACCTGAAAATATCTTGTCAAGCTTACCATGTCTTAGCAATAACTTTATCATCCTCTCCACACAATCTCACTGATATTTCAGCTACAACATGTGATTTAATACATGTACCTCGTCCTTTTCTCAATGTTATTCCTAGGAGCTATCATCAAATGGTTTGATGAGATAAAACTTGCTACCTTCTTTATCTGTAAATATAGGAGCTCTTTTGTAATGTTCTATTAGCTCGTGGAATGACTTAAATCGCCGTGGTCCAATGCTAAATTCTCCATCAGCAAACGCCACTCTAAAATGCTTAATTTTGTCAGGAGCTTTCATGGACACAGAGTAGCCACCCTCCTAAAAGAGCAAAAAGAAAAGAAAAGCCCATGAACTATTAGGTGCTAGTAATGGAACAGTCATACAGACCTACAGTACACAATTATGTACCAATTCCCCCTCTCACTTACATTTTACTGTACTTTAGCTGAGCAAATGTTGCTCGCATATGCAACAACTCGTAATAATAAATACAACGTGCTAGTCCTACAAGTCACTCCACTAGCTAAGGGTTATGTAGGACAGCCCTTTCGTTCGGCACACCCTCCCAACCCACCTTACATAAGACTGACACAAAGCTATAGCTAAGGACCATGGATCCTGTCCCCTTTAAATTTGACCACAACAAAGATGAAGAAGACAATGCCTATGACCTCATTTTGCTATGCAATCATCGATCATCGAGAGAATCTTACCTGAGTTTCACTGACTCGTACTAAAAAATCACCATCCACAGCAGTTTTGTTCAATAACTTCTCGGCGTGTCCTCTTGTAATTTTACCCCAGAACCACTTTTCTTCGCAAAATGGCAGTCTTTGATGTTCTGGCAAAATAACTCTCTTTAACAGCTGGTTAGCAACCGCACCAACACTACCAGAACTTGTTGCAGGAATTTCGCTGTCATTATCCACAATAACAATATAATTACGAGGAACCAGACCTGTGGAGCCATCCTTTTTACGGGCCTTCCACCAATCTGGATCATCTTCAGGTTTGTCGATAACTTCCAGAATTTCATCCTTTTTAAACTTGAGCTCCTCTGGATTTTCTGGGTCAAAATTGTACAAAGTCTTTACCTTATGAATGACCGGCTTTTTGGGTTTAGTGGATTTTGAGTTCTCTTCCTCTGACTGTACATAATTTGACGGAAACCACCCGTTTCTGCTTCCAATGCATCCTTTCCACCATCCATCCTCCTGCTTCTCAAGAACTTTTATCTTGTCTCCTTTGATCAATGCAAGTTCATCATCGTGTTGCGGCCGGAAACTAAATTTTGCAACCACAGTTTCAATCCCGGCAAGAACGTCCTGAGGTACAAAATATTCTCCTGGTTGATTGAGAGTTCCGTTCTCAGGACTATCCTTTTCTTTTGGTCGCTTTAACTTTCCTAAAAATCCTTTGTTAGCTCTTTTCACATAGTTGGAGGGCACAAAACCTTTTTCATGTCTTGAATTTTCTACTTGCCACCAAGTTTTGCTGTCATCAATTATAGTTAGTTTCTCATCCTTCCTAATTGATAATTCTTCATGCTGCGTTGCTGTGTAGTCATAGATGGCAATCGCATTCATACATGACATCTGCAAGAAAGCATAGTTTTAATATCTGAAGTCACCGCTGGAGTCACAAAAATTCCTGTCTGGTAGCTAAGGGCCCAAGCCAGTCATCTTCAGAACAAATCATTGACTGTCTAAGATGGGCAAGAAGTAGCCCCAGGCAAGCAAAATGAGAGAGCTGTTTGCACAAGCTGGAGTTTAATTTTTTTTTCACCCTGAGTAATTCTGTGTCCATAACAAGAATGGTAGTTTTGTGAAAATTTCTATTTTCACTGGTATTTTCACTAGTGACCAGAAACATTGTTTCAGGAGAACCCAAAATACCGGTAATTATTCATAATGAACTACCCTTTGAATAACAAAAGCTATAATTATGTACAAAGTGGCTGAGGTTTAAAACCAAACTTCCTGATGTTTTCATGACAATGCATGTGGTGTCCACTTTACTATCATGCATCATTGCATCTACTAATATTGTACGACACAAGCATTTACTTGTGTAAAGTAAAACAGGGCTTATAATAGGACCAAGGGAGTGAAATTCACGTCAACTAGGATTCCAACCCACGAGTCAATTTGCACTGAGAGGTAAACACATTAAATAATTACAAAATAAACACAGCACCTTCAGCAACATTTATACAAAACTTGGGTTGTTACTGAGGATTTTTCCCCATCAGTGTCTTAGTTAAGCAAACAGTACAGGTAGAAAAATGCCTATTATTGTATCTTCTTTCAAGACGGATTGGGGTTGTGAAACAGCCTAGATAAAGTCACGCTTGGTTGTTTTGGTGTGTTGACTCTTAGATCGAACACATGTATCGCACAAGCGGTCAAATAGCACAAAAATGGTTAACAAACGCACAAAAGAGTTGAATAATTTTCTCCGGAATTCCGTGAAAGTCAGAGCTTCTCTCGAAAAGCAATTAGCACGTGATGACTTTTTTCAATTGCAATTCGAATATCTTGCGCAACGAAGTCCCCTTTAAGTAACAGGGACCTTAACCAAGAGCAAAATTTCTCTAAATCGCCTCTCATCTGCCCAAAGAAAGTTACTTAGCTACAATTGCAGTATATTGTCTAACAAAATTGTATCTAAGCTTAAATGTAAATATTACGGTGGAACGGATATCGGTAACGGCACACAATTTGTAGTTTGATGCGTACGCTTGCCGAATTTCACGGATGTTAGTTTTGTTTTTTACATATCGCTTGTCCTACGGCAGAAGAAACCCCAAAGGTATATTTAAAACTTGCTATAAGGCTTTGGTTAAATTTGCAATAGGTAATTGTTCATTCAAAGAGACTCTTCAAATTGAGATCGTACAACTATCACACTTCCATTTCCGATCACATCACGGACTACTCTTCAAATAATTTTCACTTTCGATTCCTTTTCAACGCACACATTACCAAAACTTTTACTATCCAGTTCGTATATTTATACTTTAATCTTATCTTGATTAAGGAATAGACGGTCAATACCTCGCTCAACTATTCCTTAACTGTCTTTGATGGTTTGAAACCATACGATAAGATAATTTCTTAATCGATTTCAATTTCGAGATTCCACCTTCCACTTTGTATAAATTCCCCAATAATATTAACCACATTTCTTGTTTTACCAACCTTTTGTATCCAGACGACCCTTGATAAGATGATCCTTGCCCAGATTATTCGCTAAAGCCTTGACTTTCCAAAGCCCAAGACAAGTCGATTACAACGCGGAATTTTTTATCGCACTGAAGCGAATGTCAACATGGCCGACAAGTTGTTCTTACACCCATGTCACGTGGTTTAGGGAAGCTCAGTGTTCCTGTTTCCATGCCCTCGCAGATCACGTCACTACTCTAATTTATCCTCCTTATCCATTATATGGGATAAACTCAAGTTTTATTTTGTAAATATATCAAGTACGTAGACCTTCTGCATGAACTTCCTTTGCGAGGGTGGAAGAGGGCGGAAGAGAGAAAGGGGTTTTCCCGTGTGGTGCCGGGCTTAGCCGCCCGCAAAACAAGAATCTGCGTCACTTGTGGAAGAGTCAGTCAGGCTCTTGGTGGATTGGATTGTAAACAGGGGATAAACAGTGGATTTCAAAGGGCCAGGGGGAAGCGCTTATTAAAAAGTGACAAACAAATAAACACGTGTACGATGAATGATATAAAAAGAATTTAATAATCAGTGAAACCACTTCGATAAGCCGGATCTTGTGCATTCCTAGCCTGAATCACTAAATAAAAGGGAAGAAAAAAACAGATCCTCAATGCAGGAAGATTCCTCCTCGATCTGCTCCCGTGCAATCATTTCACCATCACCCTGGTTGTGGCCGACACGCAGGCATTAGCTTTGTCTTTGTGGTACTGACCTTTATAGGCCAACCTTTGCAGTCTTGATTCCTCCAGAGACCGTGTTTTGTCCTGCATGTTCTACCAGACATCGGCGAAACCCAGATCTTCTTCTATGAATTTCGTCAGGGACCACAGGATACCATGTCTCGCTAACTGGCCCTGTTATACGAAAACTGAAAAACTCATGGTCAATAATCATCATATGGACAGTTATTAAGGGGGCAAGAATCCGCCTCGTCCACATGGTTTTACAAGGCTTTTCCGTTGGGAAACCCCTTGGACGCGATTGCGCACTAATCAGAGACCACTAAGATTTGCACGATCTGCGAGATGATACTTGACTACTAGCACTAGCTATACCGTAAGTACTTAGGGACGGACCATTAGAAAACTTATGGGGGGTGCGGGCGAAGTACCAAAAAAATATTCGCGCAAGGGAAAATTAAATGAAAAAAAATTCATGCACACCAATTAATCCTAAAAAATATTCATGCTATGGCCTGAAAAAAAATTCATATAAGGAATTTGATGACGAAAAAAAATTCCTGCGGCTCGAAAATTCCCCTTCCCTTCCCCCTATAACCTTTCTAATGGTCCGTCTCTTAACGAGGTCGTTCCCAGGGTCCTTTCCAACTCGTCTCGTCCTCTCTAAACCGCCATATCCTTTATTAATTTAATCCTTTATTGTCCATTCGGTTAGTGTAGGTTGTTTGCGCGCACGTTATTTAAGCAAGCGCGCTCTCTTTTATTATTTAATTTACGTGTGTATTTACCGCGTAATTTAACGCTAGCTTAAAACTCTGTTGTCAGTCGTGATTCCTCTCGCAAAACGCAAGTGCAACATTCAAGAAATCATTTAAAATCCACTCGATCTTGTACTTGTAGTCAGGAGCCCAGCCTGTTGTAGTTCAATTTTGATTTGTGTTCATATCAACAATATGGATTTTACAACAAACGTGTGTGTAAACAGAGCTAGAAATGATTGGGTCCGCAAGAGATTTTTTCCGCGGAGAATCTCTAGAACCAGTTTTCTCAGTTTCTCAATCTCTCGGCTTCAGAGCTAAATTTGAAACCCTCATCGTTACAGCAAAAAAGGATGAATCATTTCTTAATCTCTGCTGAGTCGGACAGTCCGGAATGTCTGCCAAGGTTTCAGTGCGAAAATAAAAGATGGGACGGCACGCTTTGCTGAAACTAACTTGGAACTCATTTGAACCACCGACATGTCATCAGGATGTTTCGGTTATCTGTTAAACCGTGTTGAACTGATCTTCGCATCTGGAACAAGTACTGAAGCGTACTCAGCCATTTTTGTTCGGCTTTGGTAGAAAACACGTGACCGGAAGTCGTTAGTACGAGATGCACATACGTTCCACTTGAATACTGAATTAATTTTCAGTTTCACATTACTTTACCAACCATACAGGAAAAAAATTGAATCTAACCGTTTTGTTTATCATTTTGTGCCTCAAATTGGCCAGGTAATTTATGTGAGTGTAGCCCGCGTTTGTGTTGGTTCGTTGATATGAGTTATGATTATAAGATACGTTAAGATTGATTAAAGTAAAAAAGCACTTGAAAATGTATACCATCATAGAAATAACGTTGCCTTGGATGAAAGGTATGTAGTTGACGTAGTTGTAACAGCAGACTGAGAAAAGAACTTTCTTCTCCGATAAATTAAAAACCTCAAAGCCTAACACCTTTAATAATCTTTTTGTCCTCGGTTGTCCCCAGTTCAAATCCTCGGTCACGCTTGTAAATAACCAACTGGTTGCCTCCTGCCAGTTGGGGTTATAAAATCCTGTTATGTTGTATTTGAATTATTTGTTTTCTAAGTATTACCTGATTGTAAAGCGCTTTGGATCACTAAGAGAAAGGCGCTCTATAAATGTATATTATCATTATTATTATGATGATGATGATGATGATGATTATTATTATTATTATTATTAAAATAATAGCAGACTTTTTGAAGTTCACTTTTTACTTTTACTTCTATTTTATATAATGAGTGACAGTATGCCAATTTCAATTATGTATGTTTCTTTTTTCTTCAGTTAGCAAATAAAATATGTTGAAATTGTCTGTGAGTGTACGTTTATTTTGCAGATGTCAAATTCATCTCCTTCGCGGTTTAAAAAAAGTGTTCAAGTTAAGGAAGAAGAACAAACTATTGTTGACATTTACTCGCTCAAAAGGTTTTCTTCTTTTTCCAGTCTGGGAAGGTAAATTACTCCGGGAAAGTTAAGGTGAATTTCGCAACGGGTGGAATAAGAATTCCAGTCTAAAAATTTCATTAGCACAGGATTCGTCAGACTGATGGTAAGCCTGTGCAGCCTGTTACCATTCGCACTATCAATAAAATACCGTCAAAGGCCTTTTAAAGAAGGTTTTAATTACTGATTGCTTTTAGTGCCAATAAATCCCTGCTGTTACCGGACGTTTTGACGTTTCAAACACCATAAACATGTTCTGTGGTTTCTAAACAGATTTACTTTCATTTTTAACTTTCGCTGAATCTGTCATTATACGAGCGAATCAAAAATTGACGCAAAGGAGGGCAAAAACGCAGTCAAGATAGTATTTCCGCTTTATCTTAAATTCTTTTACCGCTAAAAACCGCCATTGCAAGAATCAAAACCGACCAGTTCAAAGTTTGTGTTACTGATTTGGCTTCAGTAAAACAAGCAGTAGATATCAGTTTTGTAAACCGCGAAAAACTCTGTTGAAATGATTAAAATAAGCGCAAAATGGATGAGTTATAGCAGTATTGTTGCATTGATTTAGTTGTTTTATCTCTCCACGGATTTTAATTCGGTCCGCCTGCTTGAAAATCGCTTCTCTTCAAAAATGAGCGTACTTCAGTATCGTCGGCATCAATTAACTTTGCGCCGTTTGTTCCATAAATTATACCCAATATGTATTCCTAGAAATTACATTGGAAGAAAAAGAATAAGCGACGGAATATGTGTGATGTCTTGACTAATCTATTTGATTCGAGTCTCTGATATGAAAGGCTCAAACATGAGGAGATTTAAGTTGAAAAAGGGACACATTTACCATTAATTGGCATGCACTTCTTTCATTACGCGCCGGATTTCCTTTTTCTGTTTCTTCTTGCCAACCTGGAAACATAGAAAAATAACCGTTCTCTGAAAAGGAAATTAGTCTAGATGAAATGTAATATTTAAAAATTTCAGGAAATGCTGAACTTAAAGTGCACAAGTTTTTCAATTTTCCTTCTCCGCAATCAAGCAGTTTAAGATAAAAATTTTATCAAAGTTCTATAGATATATCAACATTTTCTAAAATATATATATAGGATAAAGAAAATTGATATCTAATTAGACATGTCTGTCTACCTTTCAGCTTCGTTGACGAAACTAAAGAGAGAGATGTTATTTCAAGTTTTTTTTCTTTCAGCAAAGCAACATTGTATCACGGCTGAATTGATATATATGAAGTCAACTAAAGACAAATCACAACATTCGCGGCACAAAACATTTTCAACCCAACCTTTATGTTTGCTTCATTTTAAAAATTTGTTCCAATTTTATCGCATTTCATTTTTATTCTGAATTTGTCAGAGACGGGATGTTTTAGATAAAAATTTGTCAGTAATATTTGACGAAATTTTCCAAAAGTCACAAGATCAAATTGGACCGTATCGTTATGTTCACACCTAGCTGCGATTTTCTTTTATTTCGTTCTTTAAAACGAAACTACTGCAAGAATTAGCACGTTGATTGTTTTCATTTAACAATAAATCCTTAATTTAGGGAGAATTTTCACGTGCGCGCGATTCAGTACTGTCCGGCAGCCCGCCCTCCAATAACCCAAGTCAAGTCTCGTTTTGAAAACGCATCAATTCAGTTCAGAACTTAGCTGATGGAGTTTTAACATGGCGCAAAACTTGCCTTTTTCAGTGGCTAATATACTTCGTTCGGACTTCCCCCATCCTTCGCGTATTAGCAGAACACCCAGGGTTTTATATGTGCCACCTTGTTTTCAAGAAGCTGCAAATGTTCCATTTGTAGCCGGCTTGCGTTGCGAGCTTGATCAACGTATGAAGTGCGGACAAGCTGGATGTTTTAGCTACAGCGGTGCTCCGCCAATATTTTCACGGCCAGAGAAAGATACGATGCAAAGTTCCACTCAAAGAAGGAAACGACAGGGAAAGACGAACTCCAGCGAAACTCAAAACGAAGGTAATATTACTTTTAAAACTCATCCCTAGACTTTTTATTTGAGTTCATTACATTGAGTTTTTACCTGGCCAGACGCGAAATTAATGAATGCTGTTAGTTAAAAGTGTTGTTCTAATAACACATAGCACTTGACATTTTGAAACCCATACGCAAGGTGTTGAAAATTTCAAAGAAATGTTTTAGTTTTCATTGATTAACGCAATTAGGCTTATAGTTGTTTAAAAAATGACGCCTTTTAATATATATTTGTATGCAAGTTCGTCTTTTGTGCAAACTCAGCGAGATTTATGCTTGGCTGCCCTCATATGTGCAACATGGTTTTGTCGCTAAAGTAAAATTTTAGCAATTTTGAATTTCAGTTAGATTAATTTCTTATAAACGAATTGCTAATTTTCAGTAGTCACCTCTTTAAAAATTCCTCCATTTGTCATGGAGTTTTTTATTTTGCGACTTCTGTTGGTCGCCAAAAGTGTATCGAGTACAAAGTAAGTGTAATTTGAAAATCATTATTTAACAAATTTGTTGAGAAAACTTCGTTATAAAACCAAAAAGTGTGTGGAAAAAATTATCATGGGAATGCAATGACTCATTTTGAATTTGCAGTGACACATGAACTTCGTTATGCTAAACTTCTAACTTTTATCAAACTTTGCCAGTTAGAATTTTTCCTCGCATACCCATGTAGTTGGTTATTTCGCCATTGCAAACGCCTTGAAACATCAGAAACGAATTCAACACAACTGGGAAATTTTTTATTTTTTAACTATGGCAGAAAAAGCTAAAACTAGCATTTGCCGTTAATCTGCAACTTTCATTTGTATGACATTTTTCATGACTGACGACAAATAAAACAGTTAAACTATTTTAAAAGAGATCAATTTTGCGAAGATAAAAAAAAAAATGATTTTGTTAACAGTAAAGTACGTATGATTCGCAAAACGTCGCCAAAATTGGGCCGTTACTTAGTCAGAATGGTTTTCACTTCCTCTTAGTCTATCCCGCTTCACTGCAAAAATGATTGTCTTTCAATTTTGTTCATCAAATCAGACAGGTACCTGTAAAATTTTTGCTGACATGAAATGAAACGAAGAAGAATATATAATTTCCTGAAACTCTGATTATGAAACAAGGGTCATATTTAAGTTTCGCTCTTTTAAGAGTTGACAATGCCCCAGTCAAATAAAATCCCGCCCTCAACCTATCCCTTTGCAGAGAGGGGTATTTAACGGGGGAGGGGGAGGGAGAATTTAACCTGTATCTGGTGTCAAAGAAAAGCTATCTACTGGAATAAGCACAAATTTCTTTGGGATATCCCCGTCTGTATTCTTTGAATTCGTCTCGTTGCGCAACGGCCGTGCATGTTCCGGGATTTCCCGGGCTTTATGAAAGAGGGGAAAGTCTTTCCTCTTCTTGGAAACGTCATTCTAGCCTGGGGCCCGTATCGCGAAAGTCTTCCTGCGTGGTAACTGTTCAGGCCTGAAATCATTCAAATATTCCCAAATATACGTAAAACTGAAGTGTAAAAGAGCGGGTCCTAGCTGACAAACTGGTGCATTTTCATTTTTGTTAACTCGGAAAGTTTTATCGTATCATATCTGCAAACTGTTAAGCTTCGGTTAACAGCAACAGCTAATCGACCTGATCGGGACCCCCGCGGCTTTCGTGAAACGGGGCCTGGAGCCGGAAAACAGCTGACGTTTCGCGTTTCCCTATTGCTTGCGGTTGAATTTAGCAGTTGGGTGTCCCAAAACTTTTGCTGTTTTCTCAAGCTACACAATTTTATCGCGGATTGAACAGGAATAATGGAATAAAAGAAACATACATATTTCTTTTGAAATAATGACATAATTCCCTTGTTTTTAAGTTTGGGGGTAACACTGGAACAATGTTGTCCTTTACAGACAGGTCCTTTACTTTACTGAGTCCAGAAGATTTAAATTTCGAATGGATCTCATGCTCTCTTCAGCACCCAATTCGATTTCGGGAATTTGACCAATTTGGAAAAACATTTTTTTTTTCTCTTTTAAAGAAAGTTTGTTTTCCAAAGCTGAGCCTTATCTTGTGGTTAATTTTGGCAGAAAATTTTACTTTTCTTGGAAAAGCAAATAAGCGCTATTTTGGAAGGGCTTAAAGATTGTTTTCTGTGAAAAATCGGATTAGTAATGAGCTGTTATTGTGAGGTTTTGACTGATTTATTTGAAATGATGACTATGTTTTATTTAAGGACAATTACTGTTGTTGCATTTTCTGAGAAACTTTGATTCATTTTCCTAAAATGTAAAATATGCCAATTCCTGTTGAGCAAGCGATAGGTTCAGGCTTATTTTCTCCCACAAGGTGCCAAGGGCATTGAGTAAAAAAATGCAAAACAGTTTTGTTCCAAAACGCCAAGGTTTTTATTATTCTCTCTTGTTGTTATTTATTATTTTCTCGAACAATATTCCAAGTAATACAGTTCGGGCTTTTAAAAGCTTAGGGTCGTTTATTTAAGCGAAGGCCAATTTAGGCCGCGGTTTAAAAAATCATTGGACCTCGAGATCTCTCTCTTAGTGTGCCATTTTAAGAAAACAAGTGCTTTTTCAGTCTACACCGTATGCTTTATTGAAACTGTTCACGGTAAACGGTGTTTAGATAAAAGCGTCTGCCACTGACTGAAAATGGCTTAGAACGCAGTTTTGTTAAACACAGGCTAAACTCCGTTTAAATACCTGGCCCTTAGTTTTTATCACATGAGTGGTAGTTATTAGCTAGTATCATGTCATAGGACCTTTTTTTACTGATAACGGACATAAAAAACTTCTGTTGTTGTTGTTTACAAAAAATAATGCGCTCTAAAATTGTAATCCCCGTATACCGCTGAATAGACCAAAAAACCAAAAACCAAAACATATACCTTCTCCAGTATCATTTCCATGTTAGACCAAGTCAGGAAGTGTTCGACACTTCTACGGTTTCAACCGTTTTAGTTGTTGTTGTAGTTGTTTTTTTTTTCTTGTTGCCATACTGATTTCAAGTTGTGTAACATTTTTCATTTGAGGTTATTTTTCCCTGGGGTCTTTTTATAAGTGCCTTTACACGTGTATTGCGGCCTTGTGTCTAAGTCGGGATGAAGAGGTGGCGTGTGTGTGAGAGAGTCATGACACTGGCCATGTGTATATTTTAGATATTTTTATTTACGGGAGATCTCTCTGATATTGTCCTTTCCAGTTAAAACCTATTATGATGTAATCCTAAAATATTTAATTCCTTCGGTAGACAAAAGTGCTAGAAGTAAAAAGAGCGATGAAAGTAAAGAGGACAGCAATGCTAGTAAGGAGAAAAAACATGTTAAAAAGAAGCGAAACAGAAGTCATTTCACACAGGTGCAGCTCAAATACCTGGATGACGTGTTTTCCCGCCAACAGTACCTGACACGTGATGAGCGTGCGCTGCTAGCGAATGCTTTGGACATGACAGAGCTACAGATCAGAAACTGGTTTCAGAACAGGAGATACCAGTTACGTCATCGAGGAGTCAACAAACCGAGGCAGGTTCCTGTTAAGGTGCTGGTCAGCAGTAGTACTGGGCATGCGTCCGAGGCCGACTGAAAGCAAGACGCTGGGCGATTTCTTGTGAGAAAGTTTTGAAGAGTTTCTAAACTATTCTATAATAGATGTAATATTATCAGTCAAATGTGACTAAACATGTTGAAATAGCGGTCAGGATCTTTTTTAAGTTGAGAAAAATACTGCTGTTTTCGAATTCAACATTGAGGTCCGGCAAAATGTATTTTCGTTGGCACGGTGCAAATGTGCGCAACCGGATTGTGCCTTGTGCGTTTAAACATATGTGGTGAGGTGAATAAATTACACACGGTTTTGATACCTTTAGTGAACGCGCTAAATTCTTGATATAACACCGATGCTAGGATGCCACCTTCCAATGATGTTTCACTGAGTTTGTCATCATTTTTAATTTCATTTTTTTTTAGGGTTTCCTAAAATAAGTACAGAAAATGTCCGGACCGACGTCGCGTGTTAAAAATATATTCAAGATGAGGAGTTTCTTCTTAAGACAGCTTTCAAAGCTCGATAAAATCAAGAGTTTTCGATCTGTCTTAACATCGATATCAACTATTCGATATCAGCGATATCATATCCGCATGGTTGAAAACAAAACTGAAGGGTGATTAAGACTGTATGTCAAGCTTTAAAAATGGGAAAAATATAAAATATATAATTCATTATTTGATTTATGTTTTCTTTCTTCATTCTTTTCTCTCACTCTTCTTGTCGCAAGGAACCTTGCAAAAAAAGAAACCAACGCGTAAAGTGAACGTGCCCATGAGGTTTGGTCTCTTTTATGCTTGCGTGTCCTTCTGGAAAGAGCTACCTATTGTTACGTTCCTTTTAATATTTCTAGAAAACAACGATGTAATTATATTTGATTTGATCTTCATAAACTTCCTCTTAGTCTGACGGCGCTGAACTCCTATTTTTAGCCGCCTGCTGTGCGTAAAGGAAGGCTCTCTATTCCCTGTTACTGAAATCGGAGTTAGTGCATGCAGATTGTATTTTTTTTTTTTTTGCAAACGTAGCCGGCCAGTTGGTTCTTTTATGATGACGCTCATTTTGAGGCTTATAGCAATTTTTTTTTCTATCTTTTCACACGTATCTCTAGAGGCCTCTCAAAGCGTCCGTCCGGCCCTTCAAAGCTACTTTATTTTTAAATCAGCAGTTTTCCCAAAATGCATGTGCTTGGTCAGCGATATCATATCCGCAAGGTTGAAAACAAAGCCGATACTGGCCGATTTAAATATCGCCTCTTTCGACGCCGATGTGCATAACCGGATGAGTTCCATCTTATTTCAAAGCATTGTCACAAGGAGTGTGAGAGGGGGGGCAGAGGAGCATTACTTGAGCTAGAAGAGCCATCTGATAGGGGGATGTTTCAATCTAAGTAGGACTTGGGCCTATATATACAATTGTAAAGGCTCCCAAAAGAATATCGCTCTTGACTGACGTTCCCGATTTCGGCGAGACTGAAACTTTTGCTCACAAAAAACCAAGGTATTACTAGCGTATTAGTACAAAGCTATTTCTATAGTTACGGCACACTTTCGCAAAAAATGGTTATCGTTATTTTACATTTTCAGCTGAAGTGTTAAGAGCGGCCGGAGGGAAGATGAACACTCATTTGAGGGGAGGCCATTTTTAAATTCAATTTGGGTGTGGCCAAACAATGTGCCGAGGGGGTGTGGTAAATCGAGGATTTTGTGTGAACATTTGTGAAGTATTCTGTGTCTTATAATATTTAGCAATAGGGATATAGTTGTTTAAATGTTTTCAAAAGGTATACAGAGTCTTTGTCACTACATAACGCCATTTTCGCATCACGGTGAAATGTTCCCCAGCCTTCGATATTGTCCTCAGCCTTCGTTCCCATTCCTCTCTGTTGACTAGAACGGCGCGGATTTCTCTTCAGTTGCGCCACTGACTTTGAAAAAGAAAATGTTGACGAGCCGTTTTCACCTTTGTGATGTGCTTTCTTGTTTGTTTTAAAAGGGTGGATTGTTAATGTATTATTAAAAACCCCTTATGATATTACCTCATGCATTCAGCTAGGCGTGGTTATCGCTCAATTCCTGAAGTGATCAGAGCCCATCATAGCAAAAACCCGCCCGGCGACTGTGCTAAGTAGCGGCTAATAGGCCTGAAGGCTGAAATATGCTTACAGGACAATCCGATTTAAACCGCTTGTAGGTTGTCTAACACAATTAGACATGGTGGGGCAGCTTTTACGTCTCCGTAGTGGGTGACATTCCTGAACCAACTAAAATAAATTCACCGAGCAAAATAATTCAAGAATCACGCGTGGCAAGCGCTTAAAAGAAAGGGTGGGAAGAGGAACTGAAGACGGGCCGGGAATAAAGCATATGCTTCGAAGATTATCAACAGTGCGCTTTAAATGTTAGAAATTAAACGCCTGAACAATAAAACTGATGAGCAACACAACAGTTCTCTTGGTTAACTACTTTCACATTCAATTGAAATGGAATGCATGGGTTTAAATCACCCTTCCAGGCGTTTCGGAACAGCTAAAAAAATTCGATGAATGTGAACTCACGTCATGAATCAGAGCAATAAATAACAACCTTTAAAATTGCCGATGGGTGATTAAGACTGTATGTCAAGCTTTAAAAATGGGAAAAATATAAAATATGTAATTCATTATTTGATTTATGTTTTCTTTCTACATTGTTTTCTCTCGCTCTTCTTGTCGTAAGGAACATTGCAAAAAAGAAACCAGCGCGTAAACTTATGCTTGCGTGTCCTTCTGGAAAGAGCTACCTATTGTTACGTTCCCTTTCTTAGTTCTAGAAAACAACGATGTAATTATATTTGATTTGATCTTCATAAACTTCCTCTTAGTCTGACGGCACTGGACTCCTATTTTTAGCCGCCTGTGCGTGAAGGAAGGCTCTCTATTCCCTGTTACTGACATCGGAGTTAGTGCATGCAGATTGTATTATTTTTTTTGCAAAACGTAGCCGGCCAGTTGGTTCTTTTATGACGCACATTTTGAGGCTTATAGCAAATTATTTTTTCCGGCTTCTCACACGTATCTCTAGGGGCCTCTCAAAGCGCCCGTCCGGCCCTTCAAAGCTACTTTATTTTTAAATCAGCAGTTTTCCAAAAATGCAGGTGCTTGATGGGCTGGTTGCCAGTTTCATGTTCTGTAGGGAGGGATGGGGCGGTGGGGTACGGGGTTCGTACAAATTGTGTTGCCTACTTTGTCAGCAGCCTTCTGTGAGTATAATACGTTATAGACAGATGGCAAATGTTCATTATTGATTGGCAATATTGTGTTGGGTATTAGAAGCTTCCCTAAGTTAGACTGATTTTCACGTGAGTTTCTTCATTTCTTTTTGTGTAATACAAATTTTGTCGGCGACTATGCAGGAGCACCCAACGACAATTTTCGGAAAATATCTGTCGGAAGACGATGTGAGATCTAGAATTTTCGAAGCATTTGTTGTAAAATATCTTGCTTGCCTGCCTCTCCTAACATTTTCGAACATCTAAAAAATTGTATAATTGCCCATTTTTAAGGGATTTTTACCCTTAAATATCACTTAGAATTTTCGGGAGCCTTTTTTCTGGCTGAAATTTTCAAAAAGGTAAGTTTTGCTCCCTATAATTTTCGGATTACCAGACTTTCAGCTAGGAAATCCGAAGAGATGAAAAATTTTTAGGGGATAAAAATATGCCTATATCTACCGTTTAAATACTAAAATACGTTTAACAATGCTATGTTTAAGTGGTTTTGAACTATATTCTTGTTGAGTGCCCCTGACTATGCATTCATAATCTTCTTTGTTCTGCGGAAGCATTTTACAACACTTCTCCGCCGGAATCAACATTTTTCGTCATTTTTTACTTTGGGTTTCTTTGTAGCTTGTTGTTGTCTGTTTCTAAGAGGCAAACTCTTGAACCAATAAACAAACCTACGCCTACGGAAGCCTTTTCTTTAATAACAGGAAACCAAGAGCCATGATCATTATGGCTCTTGCAGGATGTACTTGTTGATGCTATACTGTAACCTTAAATTATCTTTAAAACAAATAAAAAAAATAATTTTATACGTCAATTTGGTGTGGCCAATTAAGTCATTTAAATACATAATTGGTGTTAAAACTGGGCTGACCATTGACGACAGTCGGGGAAGAGTCGTTAGGTGACGTCATCAAAATAGTATTGCACCAAAACACATATCAAATAAAGATAATCGGCATCACCGGACAGAATTAAAAGATCAGTTAAAATTGAATTAGTTGTATCAAGTTTTGTTTAAAATAGACGTGATTAAGATTTTTTTCTCCGTTAATCAACAATGACCCATTCAAAAAAACCTGCCATCATGAAATGGCGCATGGACTCTAACACTGGAATTAGAATTAGCTGCAGATAATTAAAAATAAATAGATAAGTAATCTGAAATAACTTTATAAATCCAGCGTGATTTTAAAGCACAAGTCAGATAAATACGAATATTTCGATGTGTCGAGACTGGAGCCGGTATAGGTCCTGAAATAATCCACAGCAGTGAGCCAACAAGAGCATGGGCGGGTTCTTTAGAGGTTGGTCTGTAAAAATAAATGACAATCTTTTGATGACCTTTAAGGACGATTATTTAATACATAGTTAATCTGGACAGACATTCCACTAAAGGACGTTTTAACTTGCGCCAGAATATACGTGGGATTGTATCAAGACCATAAGTTTTAATTTTTGCCGAAAGCATTTTGGAGCTCGGAGACGACGAGCAAAAGAATGAGTTAATTTGGCTAGACATATTAATGACATAAAAGTGATTAACATTCCAAGATGTCTTTCCTCGATTTTGTTGTTTTATGATTATCCCGGCGGCGGGAATACAATACGAAACTGCATCATTTTAAATCAAAGGGTTTTGAGGGTTTTGTTTACAAACAACTACACAACGTAGCCTTCATTTCTCTTCAGTGACTCTCTTTTGACTCTCTTCGTAAAGAAGAATTGGGAAGAGACCCTTTTCTTGACTCTCTGCAACGCCTGTAACCACCTCCTGTTACATAATGTTAAGCTGCTTCAGTTTATAGAAATGTTTGTGTCATTTCTAATTGAGTTTACCGTCTCGTGACCTCTTAAAAGTCATAGGACAAATATGTTTTTACAAAGAGAGGATACGGATATATGATTTTAATTGTTGGTCACGCAGCACTCGCGTGGGTCGTGAGATGACGTCACCGGAAGTGCGTTAAAGAGTTCGCCTTCTGAAAAAATGTAATAGTGTTAAACTCATCATGCTGATCATAGATAGCATAAGGCCGCTTTTTTTCGAAAATATTTTTCCTCAGATGCTCAGAAATATATCTTTTAAAAGACATGATTAAATTTCTAATCGTGTATAAAGTGAAAACAAAAAACATGCACAAAAAAGTACCTCTTTCAATTTTGTCACACATGATGTGATCACAGCAAAATCATTTATGACCCCAGTGGATCACTGGTGAAGTCCAAACACCAAACCGCTCAAAAACGTGGGAGGCACCACAACATGGCCGCAATTTTAAAGGAAAAAGGTCAATCATTTTACGTGATAACAGCCGGTTTAAACACTGTCCTTAAAAGGCCAAGCATTTTTCCACAGCAGATTCAAAGCCAGCTAGTGCTGAAACACACACGGCAATGCGGCAAACAACAGAGGGACTTTCCCTTTGCTACAGAACTCAATCAGTTGAGTCATACTTATTTAATAAAACAATTCAGATTTATTTCAATGTATATTCTATTACTTCTTGTGCTTTCTAACAGTCTTCATACCCTATAGATGCATTATCGTTCCCTTTTCAACTTGAAATGACGATGTGTACAAAGTTGCATTTTTTCTCCAAATTCACGATCATTTTTCCTTTTTCTGTTTTCACAATATCATACGACAATTGCCGGTTTGATAATTCTTAATTACTGCGTATTATGCAATTTAATACAGGGCTAATTCTGCTGATTAGAATATATTTCTAGGAACTGCAGCCTGGACAATTTAGAATCGAGGGACTTTTTCGGTTTCGTGGAAAATGTGGAATCAGCAAACATTAAGATCTTGGAGATCTCAGTAAAAGGCCAAGTAAAAATGAATCGATTGCTGCAATTTCGTTCCCGGAAAGGCCGATTTATTGCAAAGCAATTTTATTCAATGTTATTTCCCTTGCATCTGGTAATTCTGGTCGAAAAGGAAACTGCTCTTGAAACAACCAACACCCCCAGACTTGTAATGACAAGTTACTGGGGCGGTACTTAAAATATCAATGACTTCATTGGAGCGTGCAGCGAGCACTAACATAAAACTCATGTGTTGTGTGAGAGACTTTCAGTTTAATTCCGCCACGCTGTCAGGTCACTACAGTTCAAACATGACGGATACACATCAACAAAAGACCTCTCTTTCTTTTTCGATTGACAATATTCTGAGAGATGACTTTCCAAAGCAGCGAAAGCCAAGAATCAGTGCTGTGAGTTTCCCAACCGTTCAGTCCAAGTTCGGTCGCTGGCCGAGCGCACCATTTTACCGATGTTTTGCAGTCCGTTATAATCCAGTCCTTGTGCGACTGCTGCCTAACATGCAAAGATTCGGGGAAAGGTTGCAGCAAGCTAACAGAGTAAGAGAACTGATCTTAGCGCACCAGACGGAAAAACGAGCAGAAGAAGGAAGCCTGAGAACTGACTACGATAAAGAGGAAGACTTCCAGGATAATGAAGGTAAGATGTTCTTGATATTTTTTTTTAATTGCAACTTTTTTTCTCCAACATGGTCTTTAAGCTCAAGCATCTCCGTCGGTAACAAGATGATCGCGTCAAGGAAAAACTAGCAAGTCCTTGATAAAGTTTATGCAAATGCCAATGCTATAAAATCAAAAATGAAAAGAAAATTAGGCCGAAACGAGGACAGAAGACTCGTTGGCTAGCGAATATTTTTGGCAAAGAGATTTTTCAGTTTGTATCGGTTGTTATACTTACTTATTATACTTGTTTATGCATTTTACTAGCGTTAACATAACTCGGTTTAATAAATGCATCATTGTATAGAACTTGAATAATTAATCATATCCTAACAAGTTAAGAGCCGTTAAATCTTTAAACGAAGTCAAATGACCACAGATGGGTTGGTGAATAATTCTTTCACTTCCTCGCCACAACAGCTTCAGTTTCTTCAAACAGCAGCCTTTTTAGAACAATACTGCAAGGCCTTGTTTAAATTAAATTTAAAAGTCAAACAAACTCTAATTTAACAATGATCAAATAATTACTGATGTAATGTACCTATATAGAAACATCATTAACGTGCGATGTTTAAGGTACCGTTAAAATCGCGTGATACATGCCTGTATTTCATGGTTGAAAGGGTAAAAAGCAAGGACTTATCTGGACTTATAAGTTAGTTTTCGCCTTTGTTCGAGCTTGCCCCAACAAGGAATACAGCAAAGCTAAGTCTCATGCAAGAACAGCTTAACATCATACGAATCACATGAAACTAAGAAGGGTATTGACTGATCTGCAGGTTCAAAATTACTTAGTTTGAAAAGTTACTTTATTTTTTTGTTTTGAGGGTTCCATGCCGAGAGAACAGCTTACAAGGATCATTTTAGCCAGCTGGAGCCTTCCCGTTGCGCTCTTTAGCGAATTTTTTTTCGTAATACTTTGCGAGTTTTGAATCATCTTCTGTGACTTTCAACCTGTTGCCGGCCGCGAAAACAGTATTAAACCCGCAGATTTACCACAATTCTTGCCTCTGTCAGATCTTACCATTCACCGCTATCGAACTTTAGGAATGCCATCTAAATCTCCCGTCGAAAAAAAAAACAGGATATTTAATGCTTCTTAACGCTACTGAGCAGAAATCTTAAACTTGAAAACAAAAGTTCTCTTTTGTCGTTTCCTTTACGTAAGAAAGGGCGCTAAAATTGCGGAAAAAGTGCAGAAAGTATGAGGATCAGAGATAGTGAATAATTTAATAGGCAAGAAAATGGTTGTCATGGATGTTTAATAAAAAAAGTGCGTAGAAAAGCTTGGTTTCCGTTGTGGTGGAATAAAAAAGAGAGAGTAAGTTAATTTAGTTTTTATACTTAGGTACTAGCGGAAGTATTTTTGTTGATAAAGCAATAATTCTCCAAATATCGACATTACACTTGAATAAGCGCAAAAAATATCTGTTGGAAATTGAAAATTGCGAAATTTACGAGCAAACAAACAAGGTACTTAGGTACTAACGAAAGTATTTTTGTTGACAAAGCAATTTTTCCCAAATATCAACATTACACTTGAATAAGTGCAAAAAATATCCGTTGGAAATTGAAAATTGCGAAATTTACGAGCAAACAAACTAAAATAGTCGCGTGTGGCCTCGCCTGATGTCCGTGTTTGAGTAAACTGATTTTGTGATAAAATTCTCAAATGATCTTGTTAATCCAACAGTCGAGCAATGACCCCAAATTTCTTTCTCCTTCGATGCCTCTTTTTCTCAACCCACAAACAAGACATATTTCTATTTTCCGGCTATAAAAGACTTCTTTGACTGTGCCGCTGTCCGGTCGCAAGTTGCGACCACGAACGACATACATCGAATCGAATCACGTAAAATTTATCAATTCACTTTCTGTGACTAAAATCGGCATTAAGTAAGCGGATCATCAGAGTGAAATCTTTATTCCAGGACTGTGGGTTTCATATGAAACTTATTTGCTTCGCTACGGTGTTTAATCCAGTAACATCGGGCTCAAAAGTGCAATGATCGGTCAGGCGATACTCAGTCGTCAATGTGCTAAATCACCAGGGGCACCCAGAGACTTTTTTCTCTAAAATAACTGTTCGAAAGAGCAAGTATTACCTAAAAATGTCTAAAGCTCGAGTAAGGTTAAAAAATTTCTAGATAATCATTGCGTTCGTCTAAGATATTCGGTTGTTTTCAACTAACTTTGTGTTTTCGCATTTTCAAAGATGTTGCGATAATTTTTTAACAAATATCTCCTGAAAATTTCGAAATAGAGACTATGTACGGCCACTGCATGTCCTCGAACTTTCGACCGGATTTCGTCAGGGTAGCTAAAAATTTCGAATGAGGCGAAAAAGCTAACTAACACTTTCAAGACGACCAAAGTTCCCCTCAGACAACCGAACAGAGAAGTAGTTTTTAAGGCAACTACAAATTAACCAAACACAGTGGCACCCAACGACTGTTTTCTGTAAAATATTTGTTCGGAGAAGCATGCAAATATTGCCCAGAATTTTCCATCACTTGAGAACGGCTAAAAATTTCTAGATAATCGTTCCGTTGTTGTGCAATTTTCGCCGCTTATCTAATAATCCCTACGATTTCCTGAAGTTTAAATTTTACATTTCACTTCCCAAGTTAGGCTATTTTTTTGTAGAAAAAAGGAAACCTTTAATTTTCGAATTCAAAAATGTGATGGAGAGAGGCATCAGAAAATGTCTCACTTTCGTAATACGTCCAATTGGATCAAAATTTTCGGAAAAATAATACTCAAGCCCTTATAATATCGAAAAGACTAAAGTTCCCCTAGAAAAAGTGTTTTCAATACATGTATTTAGGAGGAAACAGGCTTCTTAGGTTAAACATAGAGAAAACCATTTGGGACACTTCTGACGTATTTGGAAACATTCGCTCTATTTTGCCTCTAACTCACAGAAATAGTACGAAGCTACTGAGTTCCTCGTATAAAGCGATAAGATATACTTTATTTGATTTTGTTGTTTTGAATGCTTTACAAAAACGAAAGCATTTTTTTGCGCGAAACTAGAGTTTCGTGGGAGGAAAAAAAGAAAAGAATCTGAAAGCCACATCAGTCATTCTTCAAAAATTTCCAAATTCCTGCACCCACAATATAAAAAATCAGCGCCAAAATACAAGATTATTTCTAAACAGGAAATAATTTCCCAACAAAGTATGCCGTTTTGCTCAACTGTTCTTCATTTTGGCTCAAAGTAATCAAGATTGGCACTTTTTCTCAAAAAGGGTGTGAACACTGGTGTTTTTCTAGATTTTCTGGCAATGAACTCGTGATAACTGAATTACAAGAGCAAAATAGTAATAACTTCTACGGCAATTTGGCAAAAACTCGTAACTGCGCTTGATTTCACAGTTCTTAGTCTAAGGAATGCTCATAACTGTTGTGTCGTTGTCGCGAGGTAATTTTTGACCAAATTGACTGCATATCTTCGACAGTTTAAGGGCGGATGTTACGTTATCGACGAAAATATAAAAATGTTTGTTATTATACATGCAATGTCTTCCGCGTTTTTAGCGGCCTCATAAGAATTTTGTTTTTCTTTGTCAAGTTTTGAACAATGGCGAAAGATATGACTTTGTATTAGTTATTGTCTCGAGTAATAGTTTTTAACTTATTTCTAAGTTCTGGACGCGTCAATGAAGTCGATGAATACAAAATATCTTATACGTGATCTGGAGGAGTTTTGCAGCTATGTTTTAGGGATAAAAATAAATTGAACCGGCAGAGGTCTATTCAGACTGGCCACTAAATCATCAAAGCGCAACAATTCAAACGAAAGCAAGAGAAAGTCGGAAGACGGAAGTGGTCGGCTAGAAATAGGCGATGAAAGGTAGGAAATAAGGGTTTGCACTACTCGCTTCCTACAATTGTTTCTAAAAACCTCAAAATGGTCAAAAAATGAAGAAATTGTAATTTTAAGACAAAGTTCTCGCGAAAAGGCAACGAGATTCTACACGAGTTAGCGGAATTTTAAACTTACTCACGTTGAAAGCGCGCGACGAAACTCGCGTGATCTTTTTGAGTATCATGCGTAGGTCATCGCGAATAAGTATTTTAACTTTATGCCAGTCATCAAAAATTGAGGGTAATTGAAAATAATAAAAAAGGGTTGGCCAACCCCCTTACGAGTGTGTACAGGTCGCATCTCGTTAGCCGGCCCTCATCGACTTTGGAATCAAATCAGACACTTATTAAAATAAATTTGCTTTTGAAAACTTTCGTTGTTAACAAGAAGACACCAAAAAAGTCGCCGTCCAAATCATGGCGTTTTCGCATCGTCCAGTTTTCAACCGTCTTTTTTCTGCCAAGCCCTTTCGATGCAATTACATGGTTCAATGCTTTGTTAGAACGAAAGATTGGAAGAACGGCGATCATATTTTAAAAAGTTTAAAGTGTCACCAAGATTAGCATACTCAGTTATTGAACTTCTGAATGAAGTTTTTGTATGAACGGAAATTAAATTTTCTTGGAGTAGCCTAGCCTAGCGGAAAGTTGTTTCAAAAGTATATAAAAACTGCTTAAGTGTGACTTTGATCAAGAATGGATGCGAAGAAAGTCGACTGCGACAAACGACGTATCAGTGTTTTCAAACTTTGACGGATGTATGAGAAAAAGCGCTCCATAGCCATTGATTAAGACTTGTACTTCCACCTTGCAAAACACATTTACGACTTTCTCGGTGTTCAAAGGTTATTTCATGCATTAACGAACGTTTCTTCGTCTAGTGTTGTTTTATGCACATACTGTTACCTGACTTCCCATGTATAAAAAAGAAAAAATCGAAGAGAATAAAAGATACTCCATAAAGGTCTAAAAAAAAATTCCTTTGAAACTCTTTCACGTGCCTCAGTACTATGATAAGTTCGATAGGAAACGTAGTTTATTCCGGGCATCATAACTTTGATATTGTTCTTGTTTTCAACATTTTCCGGCAACCATCTTCAGGGAACAATTTCGAAAAATTAAAAATCATTAACCTCTTTAAAGTGAAAGCAAGTGAAATTTAAGGGGTGGCACATTATGTTATTCTGTTTCAGTTTTGTTCTTAACACGAGCTGCACGTGTCGTGCATCAACTTCTCGACAATTTGTGTTCGAACATAACATTGTCACAAACGTTGGGGAATACATAAAAATACAGTTTAGAGTTTGTGGTCGTAGGGTTCTCAAGCCTGCCTTCCATTTGTTTACATTTTAACTATCAGTCACCGAAACTTTGTTGCCTGCAGTACTCTGAATTCCGGCCATTGTGTCATTGTAACAAAAAAGACTGGCATAATAACACTGATGAGCGAGGCTGTTCCTGCACATTGGCCTTTGACTCACGATAGTCGAATATTGAAGAACATATTTATTAAAACGCGAAATTTCTTTTTGTACCATTTTACGAAATAAAATTACTTAGTATTATTAAGTTTTAACAAAGGAGTTGTATTTTAATGGTAACACCATAGAATTTCAACCACACGTTTGAAGGGTAAGTTAGAGTCAGACGAATGATTTCTCGATCACTTGATTTTTGAGTGAATGGTATTTGTCGAAGGGGGCCAATCGAGGCTGAAATCTGTTTAGGCAATAATATGATTCATTGATACTTGTCCACGTTCATTGTACAGTATTGAAATGACAATGTTTCATATTGCAAGGCCGTTCGGTCGAAATAATAAAAAAAAAAACAGCACGAAAACACATCGGTTTCAGAGCGTAACACTATCATAAATATTATCGTATAGCTTGTTTATCAAAAATAATCAAGGCGCAGCTTCTAACAACCTCTTTTCACCTCTCAGATGAAATAGAAGAAGATAAAGCAAAACAACATCCACAGCAGGACAAGTGCATAAAGGAAAAAAGCCTACAAAGAAAGCGACGAATTCGCAGCCATTTTACACAGCGTCAACTTCAATATCTGGAGAAAATATTTTCCCGCCAACAGTATCTGACACGTGACGAGAGAACCCTGTTAGCGAGGGGACTGGAAATGACTGAGCTTCAAATCAGAAACTGGTTTCAAAACAAAAGATATCAGAAAAAACATCGCGCAATTTCAAATGACAGTAAAGCAGACAAAGAGGACCAACCAGAAAAACCGGATACTTCAATGGATGGAAATGCCGATGTTTAATTTGTACCAGCAAGAAATTGAAAAGATAATTATTTTATTTATAAATATAAAGAATTCTAAGAATTCAAGGTGTTACGCTTGTGGTAGAGCCGTGTTATAGGGAAAAAGAAAAAGCGAGCAACTTAAATAAGAATGGGACTATGCATGGCGATATTCGCCGATGGTGTGTCGGTTGCTATGGTACTATAAGCAATCCTATAGTCTGACCCTTGAAGCGAAGGAAAGAAAACGCTAAATAAGAGAATCAACGTAAAAATAAAACGATGTGTGTTGACTTAAAAAGAGAAAACTAAAAACAAAGAAACGTGGAAGAATTGAAAAATGAATTTTATTATATTTTCTAAGAGGTTAAGAGTAAACATCCAGAACGCGTGCAACTATACTTTGACCTCCTCGGTATTTTTCACCAACATTATTTATATTGTATTATTTATGGGGTATACATGATTTCAAACGAGATAATATAACGATGTTCGCATATTTAACAATAGACGACATGATTGTACTTTAAAGTGCTCTAGAAATATTGTTTTATATAGCTTATAAAGCGTTTCAGTGTATTGTTGTCTACATTATAACTGACTGTTAACAGTGTTTTTAGGTTTTGGAAAAATAGAGCGAGGTGCAAAACAATCAGTGTGTCTCCCCCCACGAGTTGTCTTCTTTCTTTTTGCTAAACTCGCACTGTCACCGAACATTGCTACTTGCAGAGATGTAGCTGAACCCAACGGAAGTATATTTTATCAATATATGATTTCCCAAGAGTGGCCTAAATTTGGCAAAGGTTACTTTTATTAGAACATCTAAACGACTGTTTAAAAGTGTTTTTGGTTGAGGACATGTATCAACAAACGAAGTGGACTAAGACTTCTCAAACTCATTAATAATTTATAAAGAAAATACAAAAGAAATTTAAAATATTTGATGAGTGTTTGGAAGTCAGATGAAAAACCTGGTCATATTTGCATCCTTAATTTCTCCTTCTAAAATCATTCTGTTTGAGAAGTAATATCAAGCATTCGACACAGTGTTTCATCACCAGATGAATCATCTCGAAGTTCGTCAAAAATATTCCGCTGCCCTTCGTACTTTCAACTCTATTCTCAGTGTTTCATCTGGTGATGAAACACTGTCTCATAGTTGATATATTACTTGAATGACGTTTCCAAGCCAGTTTTCCCGTTATCTTAATTGGAAAAAACGATAAAAAAAATCTTTGATCAAGGTTTGCACACACTTTAGAAAATGAATTCATCACTGTCATGACTAAATTCTTGTTCAAAGACCATTTTGTGCATTATTTTACGCAGTCGCAGTTTACACAAAAACTCGGCAGAAATCTGGTGATATATATACTGCCCCTTAAAAAGGACAACACAATAATACAGCTGTTAATACAGTTACAGTAAACAAAATTATTTATAATGTCATTGGTTTGAAATCATCGGCTCTTACTTTCTTATGCGTCTTTCTTAAAACGCCGGCTTAACCCACAAGTCGCAGCATGGAAAAAAAATTCAAATACTGATCATGTTCAAGACAATACTATACCGTAGAGAAACAAAGTTTTCGAAACAATCTCTTTAAATTAGAAATGTCCTCAAATCCCAACTCTTTTCTCGATTATATAAGATTAAACTGTACTGACGTTGTTCTGCTTTTGAAGTAACTGCGAAACATGAGGTTTTGAATGAGGACGGGAGCTAGGATGCCACAGAGCGAATGACAAGAAAGCCTTTTCATTTTCTTCCATAGTACGACTCAAGTGCAAACTGAGTGCGCCCTTCAAATGAAAGCCATACTGAGCTCAAACAGCCCTTTTGATTGGTATTGTGTGACAGCGCGGCTATACCAAGATAGAGTAGCTTTAACTCCTGTTTTCCCAGGTCTGTGGAGGAAATCCAAGGATGTATTTCATGCCGCCGAGTATTACTGATGTTGTACTGGGTGGTTTTGACTTGGTTACACTTTCTAAAATGTGACTACTCAAATGAAAGCTACTGAGCAGTACTTTCCTGTGGTACTGTTTATTAAGCTGTGCAAGGTAGTTCTAACTTTTGAGTCTGTGGATGAAATCCTAAAGTGTCACCATTCAAATGAAAGCTACTGAGCAGTACTTTCCTGTGGTACTGTTTATTATGCTGTGCAAGGTGGTTCTAACTTTTGAGTCTGTGGATGAAATCCTAAAGTGCGACCATTCAAATGAAAGCTACTGAGCAGTACTTTCCTGTGGTTCTGTTTATTATGCTGTGCAAGGTGGTTCTAACTTTTGAGTCTGTGGATGAAATCCTAAAGTGTGACCATTCAAATGAAAGCTACTGAGCAGTACTTTCCTCTGTTACTGTTTATTATGCTGTACAAGGTGGTTATAACTTTGGAATCTGTGGATAAAATCCTGAAGTGTGACCGTTCAAATGAAAGCTTCCAAGCAGTACTTTCCTGTGGTACTGTTTGTTATGCTGTACAAGGTGGTTCTAACTTTTGAGTCTGTGGATGAAATCCTTAAGTGTGACTGAAAGCTACTGAGCAGTACTTTCCTGTGGCTGTGACCATTCAAATGTTTCTAGTCTGTGGGTATGACAACCGGTATGATCATTAATTATATGTAGCATCTGACTGTTCAAAAGAGTTAAAGCTACCAAAGAGCGCTTTCTATCCGCCCTATCAATATTTTACAAAAATAAAACTTTCTTTGCAATTTTGAACTTGGCTCGGACCCAAGAAGTTAAATTCAGATGTTTAAGTACTTAGATGTACTTCAGGCTTCTACAGTGGGGCCAGGGTCAAAGCAATTCACTTACTCTACTGATATATCTGCCCATTTTTTGCCACTTTTGGCTGTCTTACCGTCGTATACCACTATTCAAATGAAACATCTTCATGTTCTTTCTGAATGGAGTTACAAAAACTAAGACACATTAGGGCCGTTTAAACCAGGAAAAATAAAATGCGTCTTACATAGGACGCGTCCCAAATAAGACTCAAACTATCCCGTATAAACGGCACATTTCGTTCAAAATTTAGCTAAGACGCGTCTCATCTAAGAACAGCCCCTAACACCTGTTCTACGATAAGATGCGTCTTTGCTGAGTCGCGTCTTAATGGGCCGTTTAAACGGGAAAGTTTGCGTCTTATTTAGGACGCGTCTAATGAACGACGCGTCTTATTTTTCCTCGTATAAATGGCCCTATTGTTTTTATTTTTATTTTTTTAAATTTTCCTCTTTAAACCCCACTAAGCCGGAGATTAAAAGAATGTTTATGACTGTCAATAAGTACCAGCGGAATCAACTGAGTATGAAGAAACCTAAGCTGATATATGTAAACTGAACTTTTAAAATGGAAAACACTTGGGCTCTTACATATACCGAGATCGATCTCAGTTTCATGAGGGGACCTCTATTTCAAGCAATTTCTTCATATCGGCAAAACATATATTGTATTTGACACTCAGAAGTGCCAATTTTTCTCTTAGGCAATAAGAAAAACAGTTGGCGCATGCTATTTTTGTTAAGAGCTTTTGAGGAAAATGATGAACGTTTAATCGGTACTGCTCTCAGTCTTTCACTTAGAAGTCGTACTCGACAAAGAACTACATAATACTAATACTAATTAAAACCAATGAGTTATTTTGTTTTCCTTGATTAAAAATCGGCAGATTTTTGTGGAGGTATTTTGCCTGATACTGAAAAGCATCCTTTTTTGAAGGTCACCCTAGGTTCACGCTGATGTTGGATTAAATAGCTAGGGTGTTTTTGGACTAACCTGGCGCCATCTCAAAGTATCACGAGATTACTAAGGCCCAGGTTTAAAACTTTACATAATCGAACTGTGAAAATAAGGAGTCATTTTCTTAGATATAGCAAGATCGACAATAAGGTGACATTTCTCAAAAGAAAAGACTACCAGAACAAAATCTCAGTGGTTGTCTCTCGTTTTGCTTCAAAATACAAGAGTTTCGTCATCTTGATTGTAAACTGTACATGTCAAGGGCCTTTCTCTCTAGTTTTAACGTTAATAAGACAATATCTACTGGGAACAATTCTAGACTAATCTAGGTTCAAAATAGTTAGCGGTATTTCCATTAACTGTTTAGGCCTTGCAAAATCGCTGAGTAACTGTTTAATGGGGACCGGTGCGTATAAAGTAGAACGGCTGTTAAGCAGACTGCTTCACCCAGTGTTTTTTCGAGTGCAGGGTTATGCGGGAAGGAAAAAAAAAGCTTGGTAAAGCGGTAAAACTTCCTTTCTTCGGTATAAACTTCCTGTTAGTTTGTTACATATCAGTAGGCCCAAGAAAACCCAAAGAAATTAAATGTATTAGCCTTCACTGAACGTGAACTCTTTTAGCTGATAGTACGTAAGTACTTATAGATATATAAAAAGCATCTTTAGTCTATTTCAAGCCTGTTTCCCGAGAGCTCTTAATGTACAGTCAAAACTAATTTCAAAGTAATCTCGTCCTAAATCCTTTTTTTTTTGGCATGTTAGTCGTAAAATTCAATTAGTTTTTCGCTTATGGTGCTGTTTCACTAATTGTAACGGTGTACAAGCTGATCGTGTAATGATCTTTAGACAACGAATCTCAAGTGCGTCACTCAAAATGAAAGCTATTGAGCAATAATTTCCTGTAGTACTTTCGCCAGTTCTAGTTAGGGGGTTCTAACTTCGATGAAATCTCACCTAACTGAGTCAGTTATGTTTTAAATAAATTAAAGCTTTAAAGACGCCTTTTAACGATCGCGAGTCCGTTTTCCATGCTACTGATGTAAATGCCAACACGTGACATCGGTACATGTTCGTTCCCCTCAGCTCGGCCAAGGAAAGCTGGACTTACCAAGTTTCCCTAGTTACACGTCGAGAACGTTTCCGCTTTCATTCACTCTCTAAACCCAGCAACTGCACATATTCTTACTTTCATTACGTGCAGCCTTTCTCTCATAATTAATCTAGGCTTTGTTTACTCATTATTGGCTTGGTTAAAATTCCCCTCCGAGGAATTTTTCCGCTTTCACTAACGAAACGTCTTCAAACCATAAATTGCATTTGTTTCCCCTCGAGCGATTAACCTTCATGGGAATTCAGGGAAATGCCGTGCAACTTCGTTGTTGAACGTGTGATCTACGAGGACTTCCTTCAACGAATTTTTACTCATTGTTCCAGGATAGTTATTTTTACGACTTCCCACATCCATGGATGGAATTCACGCTGGGCGGGACTCTGACCGCGGGTTTGTTCTCGAACAAAAGGTCGAACTGAACCACAGAACATCCAACTGAATCATAATTTTAGAAAATCCTGCTTTTAATAAGGTTATTTTAATATTTTAAATATTTCTTAATATTGTTATAACATTTTTCCTTCTTGAAAACTGTAAGGTTGCTTCAAAAACTTAGTAGACTGTGGCCGGGACTGTTTACATGGCAAAGATCCTAGTACATAGGAAGACCTTATTCAGAAGGGAAAAATAAGCGGGTTTCAATTTAAGCGCCAAATGCATTTAGCGCACAAATATTATTTTAACGTGGACACTGCACGTCTCCCACTGCATGCAGGGTCGCCCATTCCACTGGCATCCGGGCTACGTGAAGGACTAGCGGTTTGATGGTAACTCAGTAGCTGTAGTCAGTCGATCCGTACCCAGCAAATACTTTGACACTTTGCCTTTTCAGATTCATTCCGTTCCAGACGAAATTGGTCCTTTGTAGTCGTTATTTAGGTGGCAGGCTGCTGGCAAACTTCAAGAATACTGATTTTCTTCTTCAGACTTAAGGGACCAGTTATTTAAACGTAGTTTATCCAGTGTTTAACAAAACCGCCATTTTTAGTTTGCCGAACGCTTTTAGATAAACACCATTTATCGTGAACAGTTTCATGAAAGCATACTGGCGTAGACTAGAAAAGAATTTGTCTTCTTGAAATAGCCTACTAATAAAGAGATCTTGTGGTCCAAAGATTTCTGAAACCGCGTTCTAAGTTAGCGGGACTTCGTTTAAATAACCGTCCCGAAGAGTTTTGCGACAACAACTCTCCATACATTCCCCCACTACTTCCTCTGCGTCCTTACGTTAGGCTATTTATCTTTGAAACAGCAATTAAACAGTCACGAACAGTATTGTCCGCAAAAGGATCGCCAGAATGAGCATGTTCTTATCTCTTGCTAACAACGTAATTGGTGCCATTAAAGAGGCTTAAACCGTACCCGCCTTCTCGCCAGTGTCTTTATCCCTGGTTCAGGAATATCCCGAAATAAGGCTATTTTCATGTGCTAAGATCTTACCAGCGTTGAGATGTTCCTCTGTGTATTTCGGCTAGAAAGATCCTTTCGCTTGTACCAACTATGCTGTACAACCCCTTTCATATCGAACTTAAAACAAGACAAAACTATTATGACGTTAGGAATGATTCCGCCCACTAGATAAACTCCCCTTCCAAGTAAACAGCCTCAAAGAAAACAATTTTAAACTCTAAAAGTTTTTATGTTCATTTACCCTACCCAATTTTCTCTGTTACGAGTGAGCATTTTCTTTCCTTTAAGTTCCTTGATCGTATTTTAAGGTTGAAATGGTCATATTCAGACTTTCAATTTACGTAACCTAACTTAAACCTGCTTAAATTACCGGAGGGTGAATTTCTTTTATTTCGTAATGACTCTGTTTATGATTTAATTTCCATGGCGTCTTGATAGTGTCGAACCGTGAATAAGCCTGTATTGATGTGAAACATCATACTTGATCAAAAATAAAAGAACAAATATTCCAAATGTAATTTTTAGAATACTTCGTAGGCGTTGAAATTCGTTTAAAAGAATTTCCCGCTGGGCAAATAAATTTACAAATTTTACAAATATATTTACATTCCCTGCGAAATTGTCGAAATTTTCCGTTTATTGAAATAGTGATGACTAACCCGTTATCCGAGAAAGTCCCGTCGCGCGACAAGTCGCTGCTACACGAAAAGTTAATGCTTCGAAGAAGCTGGTGCGCATTTCAAACAATGGAAATTTTTAAGCATAGTTCTAATAGGCAAACGGGATTATTAACAACTTATAAAGGTCAAAGGATAGATTATTATTTGATAACAACATTAGTTAAGGAGGGAAGTTTTTAACATTGTCTATAGGAAATTGTAATCCATAAAAAAGATAAGGGATATTAAACATTCCGGGAATCCTTAGCCGGTGAATAATATCAATTTCTTGTCTATCTAGTCACGTGACATCTTCGAGCATAAAACTTTTGGAAATAAAAAAATTGAAATGAAATGTTTAATCCTGGAGAGATACAATTTCTTATCGCCACAACTTCATTTTTCTAAGAAACTGAAAGCACATTTTTGAACTTTTCTTTTGTGGTTTTTTGCCGTAGGCGTCTCGAAAGTGAAACTCGACACGGCGGAAAAAGGGAATTGTCCAAGACAAGGCAATATAGATTAAATTTTTATACCTAATACGTGACAAAGTGTCTCCAAAAGAAATACCCTGTCTAGATCGCTTCATTCTCAATTGATTTATTGTTCGGTAAATTGAAACTTAATTCGTAATTTCCTTGTATAGAATTTTAATATTTTCGAATAAACAGCGATACAGATTATCTTTGTCAAAAGAATAAGCAATATCGCGTTATTCCTTAAATAGCATGTACTTAAGAACGGCATCCGTTGATGACAAAAGGGGCGGGGCCTACTCTCTACATCCTAAGACGGCACAAAAAACTTCGTGCAAACGTGTCCGCTCTCACTTCCAGCAGAGCTTGGATATTACAAGGTCAAAAACTGTTCACGCAGAAATGAATATAACTCGTCAAAAGGTTGGTCTCTCCTTCTCCATAGAAAATATTTTGCGGGATGATTTTTGTCACTCGCGAAGAACAAACACTAATGTGGAATCGCGAGAAACGTATTTTGCCGCCGAATGTTGGCCGACCTCGCCGGCTTATACATGTTACGCTGTGCCATATGGCCCCATGTTTATGAAGTATCTACCAACAACAAACAGACTTAATGTTGGAGTAAGATTACATAGGGTGAACGGAGAAAACGACCATTTCCTGGCCGAACACACGAGAATTATTGATGATGACTGTATAAGCTGCAAAAATGAAGAAACATACAGTGACAATCATGGTGAGTTTGTATATATATGTTTTAATTAAACTAAATAAAATTAATTCGTTTAAGAGCAAGAATAGGTTCAAAGCGTTTAAATAACGCAAAAAGTTGCTTTCTGTTCTAGCAAAGAAAAATTTCTTTAAGTTTTCCAGGGACTACCGTTAAAACGTGGTCAAACTATCTAAATTGATTCTATAGTAGGTAATTACCTCATCGATTTTTAATGGTGTTGAAAACCTTTTGTGATGCTTGTGTAGTTTCGCTTTCTATTTGGAAACACGACTCTGCTTTTCAAACAGGTGACTTTAATTTTGAAATTTTTAGTCCTCGTTTATAAGACTTTGTAATTTTCCTTTCGTAAATTTAGAGCATTTTCTAAAGCTGTGACATCAAACGAAACATCTCCATGATGTTAACTTTTTTAATAATTCACGCAGTTTTAAAATCTGGTGAGCACGTAGACTTGAATAAAATATAAGTTTGATTCCGTCGATTTTCTCGCTGCCCGGCGCTTTTAGAGTTATATTGTTGCTCTGTCAAATCCAGGTGTACTTAACAAGAAGCTTTTATACTACTATTTTTATCGCTTTTTGATTGCCTATCCGTGGTTGAAAAAACGCTTCCGTTAATAGACTAAAATAAACATTTCATTTAAAATGCTTTGCACGTTCTAGCTTGTTCTGATCGACTACCGAGAAACAAAACTCAATATGACGATAAAATGGCGAAAAAAGGTTTATTATTGTTATTAAATAGTTGCTGTAAATTTCTTTAATTGCAAACAGAAATGCAATTGCTCAATTTTTGTATCCAATATTTGATATGATCAGTTTTGGAACATACTTGATTTCCGTGCACTCGGTTGTTTTGACATACATTGGGTGTGACAGATTTAACAAAACGGGCGACAATGGCGAGGTTTATCGTCCAATATCTCCAACACCTACCGTGACTTGACGCTAAAATAACCAGTATACCTATAGCCTAATATTGCTCTTATATATTATTGGTCACACTTTAGTAATTCTTCTGATTGTAGTCTGTCCGGATTCACGGATAGGCTGAACTTATAGCTAATTGATTGGCACCGAATTCCTAGTAAAAGAATTATCGGAAGCTTGCGGCTAAAAGCTTCAAGACGGCTTTGTTCAGCTATTGTTTAAGTGATGGGTGTGTAGTTGGCGTTTTTCGCGGTCGTCGGAGAAAAAAATAGTATCCAGTTTTCATTAACTATATAGGTTCCTGATAAGAAATGGTTAAGTGTTTGTTTGCTTAAATAGTGGCTTTTGAGAATTCATTCACAGTATTTTGCTCGTTTATGCTTTCTTTTAAAACAAAAACGACATACCATCGTAGTTTGTTACTGTAAATGCGCTCATGAGCGAGACAGATTACCAGTCGCTCAGTCCGCTTGATCAAACGGCCGTTCTTAAGATAATTAGATCTCAGAGTTTTAAGAATTTTAAGAGAAAAAGGTCAAGCCGATTTATATTGAAAAGCTTCCGGAAAATCATATTATTCCCCTCACATCATCTCAAAGGTAGACTTGTTCTAAATTTAAATGGTATTCAGACTATAACGTATACAGAAAAACAGTGGTATTTTCCCATTGTCTACGCGGGACAATGAATTCGTCGGTCACTACATCTAAAATGTATGTCACTTTTTGCCGGTCTGTTTTTGCCTCAAACATAACATGTCAGTTATATCTCTTTATCCCAAACTTAATACCGAATGATAAGGTCTGATTGCTAGGAATGTAACTCCTTTCTGCGTTTAGATTGTATAAGAGTGTTAAGTTCATTCTACGTTGACATGATCGAATCAACAGCGATATAGGTCTTGTGGGTGATTCTTTAACTGGTATCACTGATAACGAATCGAGTTTCGACGTGCGGATCACGAACGACACTATTTAAAATGAGTACGTTGTATTGACACACTCTCCCCAAAGCATCACGAGAAACAAAGGGGCTTCAGCAACAGAATATTAAAGTTTAATTTTGTAACTCCAGTCTTAATTAAGGATTTCATCTTTACGGAGAAAAATCTTGGAACAGGACAATGCGCGCAAACACTAGAAGCCTTGAATGGTCGTCACAGTCTAAGCATTTAATCCACAGACTCTAGTGAAAGTTGGCAAAGGTCTTCAAGCCTTGTCCAGATTTTGCTACCACTAAGCGACTTCGATGATGAGAGTCAGCTTAAATTAATAAGAATGGAAAGAACGTTCACTTTAAAAGTAAAACGTTTGCCGACTGAAGATACTTTTCATTAAACTCTTCTCCTACCGTGAAATGTTACAAGTTAAAAGAAGTCACGAATGTTTTATCAGAGGTGGTAAATAAACTTTAAAGTAACAAAAGCTAATAAACTTTCTTCTCTTTTTAATCTCCAGATAGTGGTAGCGACAAAGAATTAATACAGGAAAAGTCAGTAAAGTGTTTCAACGAAAATGGGCCAAAGCGGAAAAGGAGAAATCGTAGCCATTTTACCCAGCGTCAACTTCAATATCTCGAGAAGATATTTTCCCGCCAACAGTATCTGACACGCGACGAGAGAACACTGTTGGCGAGGGGACTGGAAATGACGGAACTTCAGATTAGAAACTGGTTTCAAAACCGAAGATATCAAAGGCGACATCGTGCAAACGAAGACAATAAACAGCAAGAGCCCGATACGTCAGTGCCAATTTAAATTCCCTTACTAATGCGTCAAGAGACAAATTAAACAGCACTTTAAACAACGGAGGGACAATTACTGTTGTGCAATTGTCTGTAATAGCAATGCATATTCCATAAACACTTCTTATAACAGTATCAAAGATACTTTTGTATATGTTGTACATAAATAACTCTATTTAGAGTTATGTTTTAAACATTCAGTCAAATCAGTGAAATTAGATGACAGATAACTATGTAAGGATTTCGGGGTTTTGAATATTATCATATCATAATTTACTGCACTGTCTAGTCTATCAGTATTGGTTTGAACTGAATAAAATTAATTCAAGAAGATAACTTGTGGCTGCTATAATTAAAAATCCGAGGCGAAATATCCACGTTATGAACGGTAGCGCGGTAGTGATGCTTGAAATTAGACAAAACCTTTCTTCGACTGGCTAGCCTGCTTGAACAGCAGATGATGTCGTTTTGTTTCACACGCCTTGAAGAGCCGAGCATACAACCAGAAAAAATTATACGGCTTCGTTCGCAGGCTTTCTTTCAACCCGCATAAAGTTCCCGACTACTGATTAGGCTGATTTAGCAACAGAAAGGCAACTTCAGTTGACGACGGCGCGCGCAAATCAAACAACTGGCTGGTCCAATGGCTGTGCGGCAAATTGGGCACCGGAAGTCGAGTTTAGTCCTTTCCGCGCCCTTTCACGTCGTACAAATGACGTTCCCGTTCTGTTGCTAAATCAGCCTATTCTGAATTGAATCGCGCCGTTATACAGCTTCCGATTAGTATAACCATAGCAAAATGTTCCGTTCGAATTCTGATTTGCAGTTGAGTGTTCATTATCTTTATCATCGATCAACACTGAACTGAGACTAAAGCGCCGTACTTTGAGGTAACTTCTGCTCAGTCAGTAGCATAAGGGGATTGCTCTCGAGGGGTCGCTCTTGTCGCGAGCTTTTATGTGAATAGCCCACTTAAATATACTCAATAGTTTATAGAATCACCTTGTGCAGCATAATAAACATTACCACAGGAATGTACCGCTCAGTAGCTTCCATTTGAATGGTCACACTTTAGAATTTGTTCTACAGACTCGTAACTTAGCACCACCTTGTACAGCATAATAAACAGTACCACAGGAAAGTACTGCTCAGTAGCTTTCATTTGAATGGTCACACTTTAGGATTTCACCCACAGACTCAAAAGTTAGAACCACCTTGTACAGCATAATAAACAGTACCACAGGAAAGTACTGCTCAGTAGCTTTCATTTGAATGGTCACACTTTAGGATTTCATCCACAGACTCAAAAGTTAGAACCACCTTGTACAGCATAATAAACAGTACCACAGGAAAGTACTGCTCAGTAGCTTTCATTTGAATGGTCACACTTTAGGATTTCATCCACAGACTCAAAAGTTAGAACCACCTTGTACAGCATAATAAACAGTACCACAGGAAAGTACTGCTCAGTAGCTTTCATTTGAATGGTCACACTTTAGGATTTCATCCACAGACTCAAAAGTTAGAACCACCTTGTACAGCATAATAAACAGTACCACAGGAAAGTACTGCTCAGTAGCTTCCATTTGAACGGTGACACCGTTTAGGGTTTTCTAAAAGTTAGAACTACCTTGGTTTCAGTTTTTCTGTTAACTAGGGTCTGTTGATACATCTTAGGACTGGACAATACAAAATAGTTAGTTGTCTTCTGGGGGTGAAAAGTATCCAGTCGTGTCGAGTGCTACTTTGTGTTACCGTCTTGCATTGTCTTGCAGAATTAGGATAAAATAAACATTTGCTAGTATCAAACCCTCCAAGTTTTAATGGTGCTTTAAAGTTGTTTTAATTAAAACCAATAAAAGAATTCATGAGTTTGCCAATTAGAGGAATATGAGCTATCTGTATACACTTCTGAGGCTTAGGATGAATGCGCACGTAAAATAGAGGTTATAACCTTAAAACACTTTGTAAATGCCGCTAACATTATAAATGCTTAACAGAAATAAAGAAAAATGACAAGCTAGTACTTGAATATTACGTTAATTCCATCAACAGAGAAAAATCCTTGCAGTTAAACGTCTTGATTTAAGTGGGATAAACATATCGACATTGCTCAAGGGGTGATCTCATATCCCCACCGGAAACGCCCGTAATGTTAAGCCAAATATCCTCTTGAACACTAGGTAAAGTAACTCTATACTCCAATCATGAAAAAAACTGAACACGCAAAAAATCAGGCAGCTGTTTTGGGGTGTTTGATTTTTGTTGTTAAGAAAAAAATACTTTTAACAATCCTTGATATCTGATGCCTTACTCTTAGATTACATCGTTCAGTCGGTATCGTACTCACATCGCGTGCACTGAGGTTAGTCGCGTGCGAAAAGAAAATTGACGGAAAAATATCTCAGGACCCCATATATTGGAGCTGACGCTAGAAGAGAATACACAATCTATGTTACCTGGGAAACAATAGACTTTCTAAGCTATATCATTAACTTTTTTTAAAGTTCTTAAACAATATTTTGAGAAATATGTTATAACAAGTGACAAAAGAGTCTGGAAATGAAGCTCTCTTTCAGCATCTGTCAGTAGATCCCTCTAATGAGTAGCTAACAGAGAGAGAATACTACGTTGAATTTGCCAATTAGTATGTCATAGGACAAAAAAAAATTCTGCTTAAGTAGAATTTATCATCATTTGTATCAGAACTTTTTCGTTAGTGGTGAACTCTTTCAAAGTTTTTTTTTTTTTACAATCTTAAGTCAAAGCATGAGTACGCAACGATGCCATGAGTGCACGTCGGAAATAAACTTTTCCACTTTGCCGTGAGTTGGTTCATAATATTCTTAGTGAAAAAGTATCTTATCTCAAGTCTTCAATATCTAAAAGGATTACTACTTTCATGTGATGACCCTCGAAGTCCTATTGTCGTCAACTCGTGAATTCTCAGACCATCCATTAATTTTTATGATTTTTAATAACAAAACATCTGTCTTGGTAACTTTTTTCAAGGAAAAAATTAACGATGATCTTTCTTATTGGTGAGTATATGCTGAAATATTAAACATCCCTTTTTATCTTGCATTTTATGTCGTGATAAATGCTACCATAGAACTGCAAAATTCCGAAGTAAACGATTATCGAGAACTTAAATTTTAATTCGTGTTCCTGCATTCCAAGTATAATTTCCTCCATTGATTTAAATTATCTTTTAAGACCGTCCAGCAAACATCAAAGCAAAGGTGGGCAAAGATTTTAATTGCTCAGAATTGAATCCAATTAAGTTTGCGTTAATCCTGGCTTAGTCTTGGAAAATACTCCCCACCCTTTTACACTCAGAGCTACAATTGAATGTATGTCTTAACACTCTTCACTTAGGAGTCATTGATGGCACTGCATGCCGGATGCTTTCTGTGGATGGAGGTTTCAAGTCTGAGATTGAAATCGTATTGTCAGCAGTGACCTTTAGCTTCACATGATAGCTACTGAGCAGTACTTTCCCGTGATATATTATTCTTTATGCGGTTTTACAAGGAAGTTCCAATTTTTAAGTTCTTGGGTAAAATCCAAAAGTGTAACCAACCAAACGGCTGAGCAGTAGTGCTCTCGATTTGTTACGCTGTAAATGATGATTCTCTGCCTAGCCGTAAGATCATAGAATGTGGCCACTCAAGTGAAAGTTACTGAGCAGTACTTTCCTGTGGTACTGTTTATTATGCTGCACAAGGAAGTCGTAACTTTTGAGTCTGTGCATGAAATCCTTACGTGCGACCATTCAAATGAAAGCTAAAGAGCATTACTTTCCTTCCTATTAATTTTAGCTTCAGTATTTTACAAAACAAAATAATTTGCCTTGTTACTTTGGAAACTATCCAGCTTGAAAGGGTTAAGTGTACCCTTCAGTTTATTAGGAAAGACTGGTAGAGTTATCATGAAAAATAGCCTCGTATCACTCTAAGGCTTTAGCGGCATGTGCCCATTTCAATCAGATCCCGCCGCAGTGTCTGACACCCACTGTTATAGCCTCTTAAGTCAAGTATGTGCAATTCACCGGAATAGTTAAGCCAAGGGGTAAGAGCTAACTCATTTGTTGAGCCTTAAGTGTAATCATCTTTGACACTTAAGTTCCTTGAACTCACCGAATAGGAAAAACCAGTCACGTACGCTCATTGCAGTCTCTCTTTTGCGTTTTCACATGAGCCCAGCGCTTTTGAGTCTTCAACAAAGAGTATGCCAGTTCAGTCAGATTTGAAGGTAGTCAGTTACCTGAAAGTAACGTTGAATGATATGAACAGCATTCTATAACGAGCGGTTGTTTTGAGGGTTTTAAGCCTCATTAATCAGGGGCACCCAACGTCAACTTTCGGGAAAATGTCTGTTCGGAAGACGATTTGAGACCTAGAATTTTCGAAACACTGACATTTGTTGTAAAATTTCTTACCTGCCTGCCTCTCCTAGGATTTTCGAACATCTAAAAATTGTATAATTGCCTATTTTTAAAGGATTGTACCCTAAAAAGGTCACCTAGAATTCCCGGGAGCCTTTTTTCTGGCTGAAATTTTCGAATCGGTAAATTTTGATCCCAATAATCAGTTTCGGATCTCTAGACTTTCAGCTAGGAAATCCGAACAGATGAACAATTTTTAGGGGATAAAAATATGCCTATATCTACCGTTTAAATACTAAAATACGTTTAACTATGCTATATTTAAGTGGTTTTGAACTATATTCTCGTTGGGTGCCCCTGATTAATGCCCTATAGTTATAATCCTCGTTTGAATTTCGTGCCGAGCCTGCAGTAAAGGGCGGCGCTGCGTCCACGGAGAGACCAACTTACAGCTTCAAAAATTTGGTTAATCTGGTGTAACTCTTTGTAGTACTGCGACTTATAACTCTTCAAGTTTCTAAGACTCGGTTTAACTTACGCGCTATTTAGTTGAGTATTTTTATCTTTAAACACAAGTCTCATATTACGTGCTGTCACTGATTCATGATAGAAAAAGAGAGTTTTTTTACTCGACTAAATGACTACGTCGGTCCCTTCTGAAAACTGCATTCGAACGTTCGACAGTTCTCTATTACTTTTAATTTCTAAAAATTCAGAATAATCTTTCGAACAGCCCTATATCTGTAACGACAGCCTTGTAAGCAAAGTGTATTCTTAAATTTACCTGACTAGACTGAACCCCGGTAGCTGGCTTGCATCGCTATAAGCTGAAATTCGGAGCTAAGATAGGCTCAAAGGTTTGTAACAAGAAGTTTAGCCAACGGGTTGCCGGCATGATTTTTCTTTGTGAGTGGTATTAAAGTGGGGATTTTGATTTCGAAATCTTAACTAGTCTCAGCTTTGTACTCGGAAAATTTAAGGGCCTTGTTTACATGGAGATGGAGGACCCCAGGTAGGTGGGGTAACCCGCCTCTCCATATAATCTCTCATTTTAATTTGATCACGTTTACATGATGGTTTGGGTGACCTGCCACATGCTACCTCACCTATCTGGGGTCCCCCACCTCCGTGTAAACAGGCCTGAAGTCTACTCTAGTGTCAACTGTCATGCAAAAAAACGACAACCCTACAAAGGTCTACAAAGATTACATCGTAGAAAGGAACGTTCAGGGCTGGTCGAGAAATGCAGGTTTTTGGAAAGAAACTGAAAGAACCCAGAAGCAATGCAGCGCTTCGACAGCATCTCGAGTTTAAAAAGAAGGTCTATGATGAATAGCCCCTTAGTTAAATACAGGCTTCTAAAATCGTACCATTCTTCATTGTGCCAGTTTTGTGCCAAAAGAATGAAGAGGTCACGCCTTTTTCCAGTTTAAATAAGCTTTTCACTAATCAATTGTTAGTCCCTCATGGCATTTGATTATTTCATGTAACACAGGATATCTTAATCTTAAGCTCTCCAACTAAATTTATATCAATAGCGAATATAATCTAAGATGTAAATTCATAATTTATGAAGGACTATGATGTTCTAAAATCTGATATCAGGCACAGTTGAACTTTACCTTTTTTTTCCACTGAAAAATATCCCAGAGTGTCGGTTGTTGTAAAATGAACAGACTAGTGTCAATTCTTGTTTTATCAAGTGAAAAATACAATTGGCTTCACCCTGTTTTGTAAACTTGAAAAAACACTTCCGCTCGTGATTATTACCAACGGGTATCGCGCGAATGATTATATAGTCTCAGCGCTAACTAAACTGATAGGGACTATGCCTCTCCTTTTCTAAACTGAATAACCCTTTCAGAATCATCCAAGAATGGATTTCTTTTTTAGTTTGCCAGATAGAGAGACTTGACTAGCTTCACGTTAGCTATGAGGCTATGAAGGTGTCACGTTTTTATTACGTAGAAAAATTGCATCAAGCTTAATCGTTTTTGTCCTTTTACTTCCAAATTCAGTCAAAGGCTTTAGTCAAGGATATAACTAAGAGATCCGAAATCAATTTGAAATCCAAACACAAGCTTTATCGTGCGGAATCTACTCAAAGTTATAAAACTGAGAGGGTTGCCTATCTTGATTGTCAGCTTGAATTTAAATTGTTGGGCCTCACACAATATACACCGTTCCTCTTCAACGACTCAGCTTAAAGACAAACCACAAAATCAGTGAATTTCGGTGGACTTTAGATGATCCGCTTTGAGCCCTTACTAATGGACTCACTGGTTTCTTTTTTCACTCTCAACTACCTCCTCTTAACCCTGAAAAATTTAACAAGAATGACTCAAGAATGTCCACTGGCAGTACTTTATGCCAACGGTTGGTCGCGCGTACGAAGTGTTAAGTTCCCCTCAAGAACTCGAATACCCATAAGACTTCAACTCTTTTAAATCTGGCGAGTAAAAATAGTTATTAAACAACGGCCTCTTCTGTCGTGAGGCTGGGCCCGGATGTTTTCATATAATGCTGAGGGAAGCGGAAGCGCAATTGAACAAAGATTCGTTTCACTTTTATCTCTCACCACAAGGACATATTAATAGCTTTCTTAGGCGTTATGGGTGTTCCGGAATGGGCTGACATAAAGCTATTGTATTAGGGTAAGGTTTTCCAGTTGATGTCTTTTGTTTTCGAAAACTTGCGCTTCCGCAACACCGCCGTCAGAAACTGAGCAATTGTGTTCGACCGACTGAACTTCCTGGCACTCCTTTGCAATCCCTAAAAACGATCATATATAAAAACCTGTAATGAACGCAGCTATAATTGTGATGATAATCTATGAAGCAATTAATTAAAACAACAAAAGAAACCATACAACTACAAAAATAACATTAAATACGTAATAAATAAATAAATTTAATTTTGCAATTCTAACTTTAACATTATATAAATTTCTTTAGAGTTTTGCTACTTGTAAACCTATATTCTCTTTTGGTGGTGTCAGTTTTTGTTGCACCAGCCGAACGATCGAATGATTCATTAAACTGAGCGGAGCTCCTATGAGAAGCTGGTTACTCTTTGCTCTTCTAGCTTCTTCCTCTTTTCTTGTCCGTAAATGCACTCAGGCTTAACATTTGTAATAATTGCTTTCAGTAATAAATTAACTTTTTTCAACCACACCTTTGAGCTACAATAGAAGTCCTTTGTTCATATAGTTTCTCTTTTGTTACTGAATTTGTATGTTTCATCATAAACGGTAATTCCTCAGTCGCAGTGTTTCTAATAAAAAGGCGTTTGTTATCTTTCTCATATGAGCGTATCGTGGTCCCGAAGGATCACTACAAGTTCCACATGTTGAAGCTGTTAATCATTTCCTCATTGATGAAAACTAAACGGTCTTTTGTTTTCGTGTTGTTCAAAGTAAAACACCTTTTGTTCGTGCTTGCTGAATATTGAATGCATCACTTTATTCAGCTGTTGAATCTTAAACAGTATTTGCAGACCACGCATTCATCAACGTAAGTGTTTTTATTGCATGAAAATAAAACTGTTCACGCTTCACTCTTTACGCATGTTGAAGAGTCCGGTTTTTCGTCAGCTTTCCTGTTTTCGTTCGCACGATGTTTTCTCTGATATCGCTGGTTTTGAAACCAATTTCTTATCTGCAGCTCCGTCATTTCCAGTCCCCTTGCTAATAAGGCGCGTTCGTCGCGTGTTAGATACTGTTGGCGGGAAAATATCTTCTCCAGATATTGAAGCTGACGCTGGGTGAAATGGCTGCGATTTCGCCGCTTCCGTTTTGGGCCATTTTCAGTCAGACACGTTTCTTTTACATTGCCTTCCTTCTTTTCCTTTTTGTGTCTTTCATCTAGAAAAAGAAATACAAAAATCATTTAAAACGTTACTGAGATGAATTCAAGACGAAAACGAGGTCATTATATGCATTTGGGATGTCGTGGACCTCACCAACAACACATTTGTTTTCGTGATGCGTAACTTAAGTTGTCACAATATATCGAGCTCGTTTATACCGTACCACGCTGCCGTTCAATCCTTTATCAGTTGCCGTGCTACGAAAACAAGGACCCCCACACCCTTTCATTTTGATTTCAATAACGTACTATGGCTACTAACGTAATTGTCAGTTAAGTCTCTTTGTTGCCTTTATTGGCCAATTTAAAGATGAAGGCCAAAATAGATCAAAACAAAATGTCCTTGATTTGATACCGTGATACATAATTGAACTTAATTCAATATGACGCACTTGAATCTGTTCAAATATCAAGATATCATTGTTGAAAGTCAATATGTCACTGTGAGAGCTAAGTGAACCACGCTAATTTTTTCCTTTGAAACATTGTATAACGAAAATTAGCAAAGCTATGTTTCTCCCACTCTGTGACGTATTTTGTCCTTAGATTTAAAAAAAAAACGCTTTTTTAAGCAAATAATGAGTAACAATAGGAACTTCTCAAATTGGTTAATTCAAAAAACAATTATGGGGCAGTATTACTTAGCTCGCACACTACAAGATCAATATTAATACTTTATCCTTCAGCCAACAACACAAAAACAAGATGGATCGATTTGGATATATATTAAGTGAATCATATGTATAAGTTACAGATGAAGCATGTCTATTGTGATTTAAATGAGTTCCTCCTTAGTTTTCAGTGGCCAACACAAACAGTTGATGGCATACTGTCAAATAACTGAGCGAACAACGCCTTCTTAATGATGAAAAGGAAAAAATGGAAACCAATTTCTTGTATCGGTTGTCTTGTATGTCTCAGATTTGTAGTCCAGTTTTCTTATTGTCCACCCTATTTTCTCGCTCTCTTTCGTTTTATTTCTTTCTCTGGAAAAAGACCCATAAAGTTCATCTATTTCTGTACATATAGAAAATTCATGATGCATTTTTTAACTTTAAAAATGTATTTATTCAGTTTCCAACTTTTGACTTCGCGAGTCAACACTGAGTTGTGTACTAGGGTGTGTATAAATCAATAAAGTTACATGCAGAACCAGTCAAACGAAACGTTTTCAGCATTAATTATAAGGTCTAGTTACCAAAATGTAACTTTGTTTATGCCCCCAACAAAAATTCATATTTTAAATTTTACTTATTTTGAGCTTTCTATCTTCTCGAAAGTGAAGCCTTAGTCGTAAACGGAATTTGCCTGTTTTTCCTGTTTCAGGTCAGGAAAAGGAGGTGCCTGCCCAGTGTAAAGTCCAACTTGAAAAAAAAAAACTTACCAAAAGTTGTTTCACTGTTGCGATAGAAACATTATTGAAAACAGTACTTAATCTGATTTATTCAGCGAGCAACTTCAAAATTTTAAGCTCATCTTTTAGAGAATCACACGAAAAAAAAAATTTGAACACAGCTTCTTGAATATCGAAAAGAGGTTATATTATCTGAGAATGTAATTTGAAGTAACTTCTCTTTGCATAAGTTCATGAGCAGTGCACGCGTTTTAAGGATTTATTATAAGCCTTTTAAATTTGGGATTTTGAAAAAGAAATCTGAGAAAAGAAAACTACTGCTTTGAACGCGTTATCGTGAATATTTTCACGAGGTAAAGTTTTAAGCCTCTATTTCTTCGTTATGAGGTCACTCATGAGACACTTCTTAGCCGACAACTTAGAGTATTCAGTTTTATCGTGCATAGAACCATGTACGCCTGACGACCGACTAATACTGGGGAAGATTATTAGGTTCTCAGAAGCCACTATATAGCCAAACAAACACTTGAGATACTCAACAACGAATCAAACTGATATTTGAAATAATAGCAATTTGGCCTTTATCTTCTCTTTCATTTATAATCGTATCTTTTACTGACAGTATAAATGAATAACTTGTGCGGCCACGCCTGATGCAGAACTTTGACCGAGATCTTCTTATCGTAGGAACTTTGGCCGTTCTGAATGACAATTTAGATCATAGTTCGTTTTAGAAACCTCAGTTCAAGTCCGTGCAGGGAGACGTAAAAGCAGCAGGCCAGTATATAAGTACATATTGTAAATACTGTGTTATTTTCAAAGTCGGGTATTAACTCGATATTTTGATGAGGACATTTGGTGTCGCCGGTCAAAGGCTTAGATTGTCACTCTGTGGTTAATCTAAAACAAGTGATTCACGAAACACACTTTTTTGACAAAGTGAGTAAGCGTTTCATATAAAATAACAGGACTAAAGGTATTGTTACTGCTAATGGCTTCAGCAATTAATGCTCGATCGAGTTGATCATCGAGTCCAAACTTGAAAGACGCTGTCTTTCAATTCACGACGGTCCAGAGTAAAATCGGGCCCGATAATAAGCTTGTATGCCAGAAGCTTGAAAAAATGGAAAGGGTGCTTTCTCCCGCGCCGGTTGAATCGATAATCAAGCGGAATGAACGTTTACCAAAACCTGTTTTGTTATTTTTTGGGTCGTGATTTCCTCATTGCTCGCTATTCATTTGAAAAAACCGAGACCCCTTCTGGGTGGCACTTCTTACTGTCTTCCCATACAAAGCGGGTTTAACCGAAAACTGCGCATCACATGAATTGTAAGAGTGACCTTTTAAGTAAGATATTGATCAAAACTTCTCACGATCGTTTTCACAAGGAAAAAGGACGGTAATCAGCTTAAATGAAATCCTTATAAACCTAGACTGAAAAATGAAAAACGATTGGCTCTTCAAATTTTCCGCACAAGTATTTCCTCCACGGAACATTGAGAATAACGACAGCAAGCAGGCAGAATTTGATACATTCAAAGAGGAAAATTCGGCTGAGAAGAAGGAATTCAATATTCGCAACGAAATACATGTTTCATCATAAACCTCGTTTATTTTATTCTATTTTTTTTTTACTTAATTTGCTACAACGTTAACACAACAAGAAAGAAAAAGTCTCGTATGTTTTGTGTAATTGGCTTCCTTGACCGAAAACAAACTTTCGTTACGTTGCGTGCTATGCAGAATTAGTTAAAAACACACCGTCGATGAATTTGATTAACAAGTCACTTAACATTGATACTGACCTCACAATTTGAGTTCTCCTATTAACCCCAGGTTAGGTTTCTCTTATACCTGGAAATATCTTCTTTTACTAATTTTCGGTAAAACAATATTGCTTTTATTTTGCCAACATAGTTATCTAATTATGTCTTAGTACGACTTTTATAAGTTTGCCTCGGTGCTTAATTGTAGCATAACTGCCTCTCCGATTGTAACCAAAATAACTCTGTCTTTTAAACAACATTTTAGTAAAAAAGCTGATTACACGGATGAAAACAACTAGTTAATTTGCTTCTACCTTGGTAGAAGTCACAGCCTTCAAGTCCGGATTCGGGTATGTCTGACTTCTATTATGTGCAGATACCAACGTCTAGCCTATTTTTTTCTCAGTTTCTTTTTCTTTCTTTCTTTCTTTCTTTTTCTTTTTTCCACGATTTATGAAGAAAACAATGGAGTATGAAAAGGTTTGCAAAATGAAAGAAGCTCTACCTGTTTTTTTTTTGTTTTTTTTTTTTCGAAATGTTGGATCCGTAGAAGTTTTTTCGCTGAATCGTTCTTTTTTTCTTGTGGCGCTGTTTTTCTTTTTTTTGGTTTTTAAAAGTCATGAAAGAGCAACACAGGGCAGTGCTTGTACCTATAATACCATTGCGCCTGACCCATTCACTGTCAGTAATGTTCGAAAAGCTTATGAGAAAGTAGTTTTAAAATGTAATCTGACATAACTAAGAACTAGAAAAACTAGTTAACAGGTTGAATGAATACTGGAATTCCAAGGAATACTCAGGCTAAGTACGTGCTTTTAAAGCGTGACTTGTCTTAAACACGCAACGGCATGAGAAGAGTCTCTCAAAAAAAACAATGCGGAGAATTTTTTTATTCCTTTGTTCCCTCGAATTCACGCACACTACGCTTAAACAAATCAAAACTTATTGTATTTTGATATTTCCTTAAATAAAGCTCATATCAGTATATTTCATCAATAATAAACACGTTTCAGCGCGATTGCGCTAAATCTCGACAGCACAGAACAATTATATATTTCGATGACGGAAATGCAGGTAAAAATTGTTATTTTTGTATGTTTTGATTAGAAAAGTCCTATTTTAAAATCGTTGAAACTATTTTAAAATCAAGTGTTGCTGGAACTGAGAATGTTAAATAAAATGGCTTACCATCATAATTCAGTTTATTGCCTTCGTCCTCGCAGCATAACTGATCGCGTTCAATCTTTTCCGCGTATAACGGTAAGACATCTTCATTTTGTCCACTTACACGATGAAGTCTCCCTCCCACTCGGCTCATATGAGGTAAATATTTCATGAACACAGGACTGTACCGAACTGCGTAGTACCTATAAACAGGAGCGCTTGGCCATCGTTCAAAACTTGGCAGATCTACTGCGTTTGCCCTTCGTGGATGCGGAAAATCGTCCCTTAAAATATTTTCAATGGAAAAAGGCAGGCTAGCTTTCTGTCGTGGATGATCCATGTCGAGTGAGTTCAGCATCAGTGACCTTACAAGATGCAAGTTCCATCGAAAGCGAAAGTCGAGTGTTTAAATACACAATTTCCGTGGTCACGTGTAATTAGACGCCCTCCGACACTTGTCAGGGCGCGCTTGAGAGCACTGTTGAAGCATTAGTCTATTTTTAGAACACCAGCGTATTGTTCACTCCCATTTTTACTGAACTACGTACAAATCCTATAAAAGGTAAGCTTTTTCAACCCGCAACTAAGACCTACTCCAGAGCTGCTCCTAACGTATCTCGTGTTTCTAAATTATAGGAGTCTCGTAATAAACTCGTGACACTCATTGTTTCCAGTCCTGTTTTCCTGATTCACGTTAAACTGAAAACCATAAAAATGAAACCGAAATTGACGACCGCCGATTTTTATTCACATTTTCCTTTCCAGAGATGTCACGTTTTAAACTGATATGAAGAAAGAAATGATATACTTTGAACAGGAATTAGTCAGATGGTTTTAAGGTTTAACTTTTGTTCAGCGATTAACCGCCAAATATCGTGTTATGGTCATTGAATTGGCAACGTAACATACTTTTGATGGAAGACCGTATTGTTTCAGATTAAGTGTTTAAGTATCTGGGTTATCAGATTTATCACCCAATTAGGCGGTCAGATAAGAGTTTATTTGGATAACAAAAGTTAACTCCTGTGTCACGAGACAGGTGATGTGCAAAATATGGGAAAATACAGTGAGTTAAAAAGTTCGACTTTGTTTTAACTGTTATAACCAACTGGCAACTGTCAGTCGTAAAAATTCACAAAAGACACTTCTTATAGACTGCCAATCTAATCTATCAAGAGTTTTAAGTACACATCATGGTCAGCAATTAAGTGTTTTCCGTTGGTTTTGCTGATTTTAAGAATGCGGCACACGTATTTCCTGTATCCATTAGCATCAGCAATGCAAATACGCAGCCCAAAAATAAAGCTTCTGTAATCATCTTAAGGAAGCGCGTGACAAACAGTACTTTCAATTAAAAAGTTGTTGTTTGTTACTGCTGCATGATTCAGCTGAAATTAAAGCAATATTGTTTTAGTTCTGCTTTAGCTGTCGGCTGATTAAATAATGCACTGATACTGGGTTTTTTATTAAAAGTACAGAAAAGGAGAGGGCTCGTGAACAGCATGGTCTAAGAAATGGTTTTGAGGCATGAAAAATACTCGTAAAAAAAAAAAATAAAATAATGATAATTAAAATAATAGACTCTTGTGACTACTAACTTAGCGCCTAAATGTTTCGGGAAAACCTCAAAAGCTTTATTATTTTTATTTGTGGATATCATGTGCTGTATTTCATATGATAAACTGTAAAGGGAATTACTTTTCTAAACAGTTTTTTACAGAAGTATTTCTGGTTGTACTATTTTGAAGATATTAATTTACAACACTCTTCAAAGATTATACTCAACGGTTTACAAATCTGTTCAGTTTTTGTATATTTGTAATGATATATTTTTAGTACTTTCATTTAAACCTCGGGTTTTATTTATTTTAAAAGCAGTGAAACCCGCGCTTCAACTGTAAGCACAAAAAACAACAATCATTTTTACAGTGAAAGGTCAAACCAACAGACCCCACTGATCAATTAAAATAATTTCCCTCTTCGCCGTGTGTCATACTCATATACAATCCTATCTCTGACTTTGCAAATTTTATAATTACTTAGATAAGTTATTGAAAACGGCATCGAGCCAATCTGAGGTGGGTTGGAATAATTTCATTTACAGATTTTCTCTTTGCCACCTGGGGACAGACAATTGGGGTTTTGTGCTAATCCAGTTAGGCATTTCCTTGTGAAAATGTTGCGACTTGCCAAATATTACAAAGCTTAGCTGGCTGCCGGGCTGTACACTTGCACGACGGACTGGTTGACCTTTTCCCGGTGAGTCTATGGATAAAATCCTTCAGTAATGAATCGCACTACACGTTATTTAGCTGGACTCTGAGAGGGTTTATCCAAAATTGAGTTTGCTCAGGGGGTTGCTTATTTAACTGCTGAAATTTCGAACAGAGGCCAGTCCGGGATAAAGGCTTGACGTCCTACGTTAAAGCTAACATTCTCTAATCAAACATCGGCAACGATAAGCCCACCCCAGTCAACCTTTTTACCTAAACGCCCGCCCAGACGTTTGCAATTACTTCTGACTTTTTAAAAGGTTTTATGGCTTTGACCTCTGATCAACATTGCTTTTCTAACGAGCTGGTCTCACGGCTCCTCTAACACAGACCAATCTGAATCTTCTCCTGAGAGAAAACTATAAAATCTGTTCTGTTCTTTTTGTAACGGGCTTTTCATCTTATTAATGACCTGAAGAGTGCTGACAGATTCTCTGAAGGAGTGAAAATAAAGTTTGATTTCCTCCAGAACACACCTCCATTATATTACAGACGTTAAGATGAGTTTGCATTAAATAAGGAAGGAAATGACATGCGAGATTGACTTACTTAAAACGTCTCCAAAAAGCCGGCTCTTATGCATTAATTTGGACATGAAATCTTGAGGTGTGGGCGGCTTTTATTCAGCTCACAATAACAACAAAAGGGGAGTTGTCTTCAAATACCTTTGAAGAAAGCTATGAGCTAACATCTCTCATTTAATCCAATTATTAAAGTAACTATTTTGTTTTTCTTTAACTCGACTGCTACCACAACGCAAGAAACCTGAAATTGAAATTTCCTGTGAACTTTTTATTGTGCTGTTCTAGGGAGGGTTTAATGAAGTAGTAGACATGGCACCTCAAACACGACTGTTCAGAAATTCGCTGAGAGCACTATTTGTTTGAACAAGGTAGTTCAGTAAGGTTACACGCCCAACGACCCTTAGTGGCTGAGAGGAAATCTTGAAGTGCGACGGCCATTCATTGAGAGATATTTGAAACAAAACCATGTTCGAGGTGGTTTTGAATTTGTAGATAACATACAGAGTTTTAAGGTGTAACCTCCGAACGAAAAAGCCCTGTCACTGGGAAGCCGTCTGGTGTCTGGTCGGCTTTGTGTACATATTATGCTCTCAGCAGAGGTGGTTCAGTTTAATAAGCTTCGAGTCAATGGCATTAAATCCCATATTTTAATCTTAGCACTCCGCCTACATTGCAGCAGGTAGGCGGGCGTAGGTTTTTGTTATTACTCGACGGTTAATGATTTCATATGATCTTATGTTTAGGGTTTGTTCATTTACGCTTGGCGTGTGGGAAGCAATTACGTCAGCGGCTCACTGAGACAAAGAAATGAGGTTGAGAGAGTTTAAGGAGGGTCAACGGAAACTTGTTTAAAGGAAACTATGTTGATTCAAAAGGCCTCGATAAAACTATTTAAGGCAACACTTTTGCATCCCAAGTGCTCTACAAAATAAAGTTACTCCAATTAGCTCAAAGGTTGAAAAAACAACAAAGTACAAAAGAAGCCGTAAGGCTGAACGTGAAATGAATTTAATTTTACGGGTCGGTGGAAAATGGCACGCACAGATAAGCAAAATATCAGAGTAATCGGTCGCACATTGAGGATCCTACAAAAATTATTTTCCTAAGGATTGATGTCCCTAGTGCTTAAAGTTGGAATTTATGGCGGATTTTCCGGAAAAACTAAAGAAGTTTAGATAATGAAAGCTGCTTCAATTCCGTGGAGGCAGGAACAAATATTTTCCTAACTAAAAATAATAATAAATACTCAGTTCAAGAAAATTGTTATCTAACAATTGTTAATGTTTATAATCAGTACAAAGTCGCTTAACACCCAATGGTCGGATTTGCAGAGTATATATATTAATCTTGGCCTGCGAAACAGTCAGGGTCCCTCAGGAAGAGTTCGTATACTTACCAGTCTTGCTGCATGCGTATCAGTTAATAAACAGGCTGATGATAGATGCAACCTTTCCATAAAGTGGCGACACCGGGTTACACTGTTTCACTAGATCGTTAAAAGCAACACCCGGTAACATATGGGTAATTTTTCACCACGGCTTTCCTAAGAGACTAAACTTATTTATGTCCAAAAAAAGACACTTTTGTTCCGCCCGTGCTACGGAAATTATAAGACGCCTGACGTCATTTTGCATTAAATAAATTTTTAGTTTTGATCTTATTGACTGTGAACAGTGACTAAGACCTTCTGAAAAAAAAAGAACAGTTTACGGATGGAACGATTCTTCGACTTGTAAGTTTTGCTGGACAAGATTGTTCCAACTTTTGAGTCTGTGAATGAATTTTCGAATTTCTGTTGTGTGACCATTGTAAGCAGTACTTTCCTTGGTTGATTGTGCTGTACCAAAGTGGTTCTAACTTTTCAGGTTGCGGTTAAAATCTCAAAGTGCGGCTATTCACGTATGAACACTAATGAGTAGACATTACAGTTCATCTTTATATTCTGTCCAAGATGGCGCTATCTTTTTAGTCCGTGGTTAAAATACACTCAGTGAAAGTATTGACAAGCTACTTTAACCTATGTTCCTATCCACAACCTCTTCAGGGATCCCATAAATAAGAATAAAAATGTTAATTCCCTGAAACTCTTAAGGCGTAAAAATTGTGGTTTTATGACTGTGAACAATACCCTAGTTTAACCTGTTTTTTAAAATATTATTATCCAGAATATAACCAGTGGGTTTTTAGTTAATTTTCTAAAATAGTTTAAACTGATCCGCTTAGAAAAGCCCTTCGGTGAAAGATCAAAGTGACTTAAAAAACGGTACGTGTTTGTATTTTTCCAAGAGTAAGGGTGACTCGGCTCTGCGAGAGAGCTATTTGAAGAGTTGTTTTGTACCGCCTTCTTAAAAACAAGAGGTCTCTTTTATTATTCTTTTGAATGACGGTTATGGAATATGGGTTGACCGGCAGACAAACACTGGTCTTTTTGTTCAGCTCCATACAAGCTTCAGTCTAAGATTTAAGGGTGTGCCGGGTCTTGAAAAGAAAAACCGGCGACGCCAATCTTCCCGTTTCGGGTGCATACGGAAAGCTGATTAAATTTTAATACTGCCAAATAAAAAGTACCATCAACGTAGCGAGAAATGAAATATTGAAGGAAAGGTTTCCATATGTACTAGCATTGCTTTTTCAAACGCTGCACATTCGGTTAAAATCTGGTTTAAACTGGTCGTGCGAAAACGAGCGCTCTAACGGGGTTGAAGTTGAACCCTGTAAGCTTGAACTGTATGCTATTATTAGACACCATATTAAGCATGCCTTTTCCTCCTTTATTATATCAAGTAGAACTCAGCACTTTCCCACGGTAAATTAATTGTTTCACCAGAGGGAAATATAATTTTCCTTTTATAACGCGTTGTTTGTCTTCAGTTTTTTTTTTTTGGATAACGCATGCCACGTACACGTGATATTATTATCAAGATTTTGACTGAGACACTTTAAAATCGTTATCTTATTAATTATACAACAAAGTATTGACACGGTTCTGGTTGTGTTCTGAGGTCAAAGTTTATTTCTTAGCATGCGCACATACTATATCTGCTTTTTTGATGCAGACGTTTCTAAGGCCTAATACTAATAAGAGTTAATGAAATTACAACAAGTGAGGAAAACAGCGCTCGGTTAATTAATCAAATCATCCTCAACTAAATGAATAATATAATAAATAAATAACGATTTAGAGGTAGCAGATTCACATTGCGGTTCTTCGTGTACTTCGTCTACCTGATTCCTGGTCAAATTGGAATTTGGAAATGTTGGTTTTTGAGGAGAGGGGAAAACCAGAGTACCCGGAGACTTTACGATACAAACTGAAACAAGACAAAAAAAATCAATTGTGGGTCTTCTTCGGAAGTCTCAGCCTGAGACAGCGGCCGGCGGGTGGCTGCGCCACAGATAAAACAAAAATCCGGCCCAGGCTACAGCTGTAGAGGAAGAGCTGGGAGAGTTCCAGGGAAATAGGAAAACGAAACAATTCCTGTGCTTTTTGTGTAAGAATAAAAACTCTTATGAGACAGAATGTTTCAGCGATGAGTTGCGCTGTCCCATCTCGGCAATTTTTACACTAACAACGCCTGTCTCATAATGTGAGCTTATTTTATAAAGATGAAACCCTCAATGCAAGTTCATCGTGCACGTGTTGATCACGTGCTGCTCGTATGTTGGTTACTTTCCGCTAATCGTGGAATTATTCTAGAGACGAACAGTAGAACGCTGACTGACTCGCTGAGCCTCGCAATGAAGATTCCACAGGCAACGACCTTAGTGTCTGAAAACATTTAACCCTTGTCTTACCACTTCTTGGTTTATCTAACTTTTACGATGTTGTCCACTGTCGATTAACCAGTTTATATTTCTCGTTAATATCCGTCCTTCAGTAAAGTTCAAAATATAACTCGGTTTCTTTTCGACTTTTGACACTGAGGGGAAAACACTTTTGCGCTACTTTGATCTGCGCGGTATTGCTAATATATATGAGTTTTTGTCTTGTTTTCTAAAGCCCTGGCCAGCTATGTTTCTGTGTCAAGTTTGACATCGTTGATTAAAGGTTGTTTGTTTCAGAACTATTCACAGTTTCAAAAAGATGATGTTATTGTATAATTCTAGCCAATACAATTCTACAGTCTCAATGTATTCTTCCGATACAAGTTTAAGAACGAGCAAAGTGCACTGATATAGAAGTCTGCTAATCATAAACACTATCCTTATTGATCATCCACCAGTCTATAACTAGGGTCTGAAAAACGGGGGCCAGAGAGAGAGAGCAATCCCATTACTTGGACTAAATTTTCTCCAAATCGCATTTCCGGAGTCGAAATTCCAAATTAAGGAAAACACCGAGCCGCAACTGTTGACAATTGGAGTGGGGTTTTAAGTTTCATAGAAATTCAGTTTTGTGGCAAAACTAGACTTAGTGGATCGAACTATGGCGACACAGTTAGAGAAACCATAAAAACAAGATCGATGGAAACAACCTCAGCACAGCCCGACTCGAGCCCAGGCATCCAGATGGCAAATTGAGTGATCTACAAAGCTGGCTATGGTGTCTCTTTTTGGCACATGAGATTGGTCAACTGTCTAAACTCTGTGAACACGGTACTTTGTTTGGTTGTTCTGCAAACATTCGATACAAATGCATACTGCATGGGTATTCCTCGAAGTGAATAAAGAAAACGTTTTTGTTGTTCTGAGGCCAAGTTCTTCCTCTCTTTTCTCCTCCCATCATTCCCCGCGTGCTGCCTTTTTTCCTTCTAGATCTCCCCAGTCTTCCTACGACGCAAAAAAGGCCTCTATGGTGAAGAGAGGGCTGGAATATCAAGGAATATCAAACGTGCTTTAATTCATTCTCATAAATTAGCAATAAAACGATTACTCCTTTTTCGTCAAAACTAAAACGTTATTACGACTTGTAACATGCTAAGATGCTATGGGGATAAAACCTTCGCCTTTACTTGTCAAGGAAAAGATCTCGTAAAAAAGAAAGCCGAAAATAGAGAGCTTTAGATATTAAGAGGACAAGGAAGACTTCAAGTACGAGATTTGACTTAAAGTTTTTTCGCGTGTTCTCAAAAATCATAAATCCCGGAAAGCTTCATTGTACCTTTTTTTTTTTTCACCCAAAAAGTTAGCACTCCTATCTATAGTGAAGGAGGTTACGACCCTCTCCCGTTCAAAAAATGATTCTAACATTTTATAACTTGTTTCCGCCACTACGACATTCTCGCTAAAATTCGTAGTAGAGTGACGACGGCTACTACATTTTCCCGCCAAAATGACTTTGGTTCGTGCGCGCGCACTACTTAGTATTGAGAAAATCGCGTTCTCGTTGTCGTCCTCGTCTTAGAATCTAAAGCTTTTTACTTGGCCCCAGCTTAGGAGAGCTCCCTAACTTTCTCTTCGAGTATTCGGGAGGTACTGGGTTTCTCGTAAAACCTCTGAGAGCACTCATTATCTCTAACAGACAGAGTGTAACAACCAAATTTAACCAAGACACACTTTCAGACTTGTAATCATATTGTCCTTTTATTGTTATCGTGACCTCAGTTTAGACATCTTCTGATTCTTTTGTTCCTGACTGATAAATTAAAGCTTGTACAGTGGAATCTTCTCTTTTCCATTATGCTCTTAGTTACCCGAGTTCTGCAAAATATGAAAGAAAATAAAAACTTTACCAAGTGGTTTTAATATAGCCGGCTCAAAGTATTTTCAGTCGTGTACTGACCAGTGCTCACCACCTGCTTCTTCTTGAGTGCGTAAGTCCGGCTGTGCAGCAAAGCACTTACGAAGATTACTTTGACTGGCACTGACTACAATAATAAAACCTAATCAACGTAAAATTTTAATTCAAAGGACCAATGCCGTACCACTCATAAGATTTCTTCTTACGGCTTGGTTCTTTTTTTCAAATTTGATATCAATGATTGCCGAATTTCTAATTTTTGTGGTTTATTCATTGTATAATTTCTCTAGTACCCAGATCACCCTGGTGTCTGTTTGTAGATTTGGAAATGACCGTGAAAGAACTGGGTTACAAAGTTGAGTTTGTCAGCAAAATTGCTTAATCGTTAAAATGCTCCAACGTATAACAAATAAAAAAAACATCTTCGAAGCTGAGTCATATTTTCGTAGCTGGTTCACAATTTCTTAACAAATACGACTTACTTCGCTTTCGTGGCTTCCCCGCAAATCATTGCGAATTTAGAATTAAAAGAAAAAAAAATAAAAATCTCTAGCACCCAATTTACGCAGTGCAAATTTGGTGCAAGAAAAGTGCAAACTACAGTTAAATAAAGAGCAAAGCTAGTAAATAGCGCATTTGCCCTCAACTTTACAACCCTATGTAAACTGGCATGCAAAATGCGGTATTTACCACCTTTGCTTTTGATTTCCATCGAGTTTTCACTTCAAGTCTTGGACCATATTTTTGCATCCAGTAAATTTGTGTAAATCCAGTTTTTACGTGCAGTGCGTTCTAATACAAAAACCTTCCACGCATGCGCAGGCTACAGAGCCCTTTCCTCTAAGAAACGGCACTAAAAACGTCAATAACCTACTTCTCACAGCACAAAAAGGTGAATAATTTTTAATCGCGTGTTTACCATTTTTCAGCCTTGAATCCGCTCATTGATCCAGTCTATATAAGAGCTCACACGGGCATACACAGAGTACTTTCTCTTGCGGCAAAGAAAACTGCTGACCCACGAGGCCGAGCCGCGAAGGATCCAACGCCCATTTTCTAGGCAAGATAGGGGGCCGCCGCTGTCCCCATTGCACGGGCTACTTCCCTTGCCTCCTACACAAACCATAGCGTCATCATCCACTCGCTGGCCAAGCTGTCTCTTGCAGTCGTTGAATGTGGCCGGAGGAGCCTTGGCTTGCTTCAAACGCGCGGCAGTTATGGAAGCTATGATTGGTCTGGTTCTACCCCAACCTTGTAAGCGAACGGAAATGGTATAAGGTTTGTTGTTTACAATTATGACTTTAAAAAATGAAAATATAATTTTATAGACATGTTAAATTCTGCAAGCAGAATACTGCAATGCTGATCGTACTACGTGAAAATTAACTCTGCAAGACATCAACACGACGTAGTACGATCAGCATTGCAGTATTCTGCTTGCAGAATTTAATATGTCTACATTATTATTTTTGCTGATCAGGTCTTTATAGATCCTACGTTCTTCGGCATATTCGTTTGCGGTCCTTTGCAGTCCTTTGTGGTTAATGTTTGTACATAATTTTATAATAAATGCGAATTCAAAGCCAAGGAAAATATCGTTTTATGAAGTTACAGAGAGCCTTTTCACATGACGCTAACGGCGGCCATATTTGTGTTCCAAATACAATTATACGGCGACCATATTGCTGTCCCAAACCAATCCTGTGGGAGTTAAATTTCTTTTCTACGTAAAAACGTTTTTTTCGCTCCATATATTTGCACGGATGCTGTACACGTCAGTAAAAGTAAATTAATCGTGATTCATGTCTTTGCGTTCTCTACAATAAAAACCTTTAATTTGTATTTTGGAAGGTTGTTTTGCAAAGATCAGTCAAGAAATGTACTAAATTCAAAAAGCACGTGCGAACGTCCAAGGCATTGTTTTGCCTCTCGGTGACATTATAGTTAAGACGTTCTCCACGCCTTCGATATCCTTGTTGGCAAATTAAAACTTTGTTTTCTCGCAAGTATATGCGCCTCATTTTCTCATCGAGCTCAGTGATGTTACTTCTGAGTAAATAAAGAAAAAAGGATGATAACATTTCGGTGAGAATCTCAGTTTTATATTACAGATATCCTTTTGTGCGATGAGAGTAAAAAAACTCGATGCTTTGCAAAAAGTTTACATAGTGGCTTATTCACAACTGTTGTCGCTCAATTTTTTTGTTTTGTTTTCATTGGCTGATATTTACTCTGCTAATGTTACAGACTAATAAGTTTAACGAGCTCTTTTAACCCTTGACGTCAATTCTGATACGCACGATTCGTGGTTTCTCAAAGTAAGAGGTCAAACGAGAAAATGAAGGGAGAGGAGGGTAGAGAACTGAACTGAAAGGCTCACTGACCTTTACCACTTGCCCCCTCCCCCACTGTTTTCTCGTTTGACCTGTGTTTGGCTTTTGCTCGGCCTTGCCTCTTACGGTACAAACCACAAAGGAAAAACACGCCGCCAAAAACGGCCTGCTTTGTAGGCTATAGTGATCTGGCGGAAGGCAAACAATCAGACGTCACTAACAACTCTCCCTTACGTCATCAAGTACTTAAGCAACAACGACGGCGACGGCTACAAAAACGTCACTTAAAAAGTGAATTCGCACCGAATCAAACTTTATCGCGCTTATTCCATCTCGTTTACTTCGTCAAATGTTGGCAAATGTTTTTGGAGTTGAATTCTAAAGGACTGTATCAAAGTTCAGGAAAAGAAAAGAAAGTTGTTGTCTTGCGTTCCCGTCCTCGACAAAACGTGAATTCAGGCATTTTCACGTTGTAGTCGGGCAACGACGGCAAAGAAATGTACAAAAAAAGCGTGATGCACGTGCAAAGTTGTTGTTTTTGCTAATCAAACCTACTGCTTTTTTGCCGTTCTCGTTGCCGTCCGCGTCGTCGTTGCTTAAGCTTCCTAATAACAAGTCTCCCATACGTCATCCAGTACTTACCCGTTACATAACACTCTGTTCCAATCTTGACACGTGACCCTTGAGATGGAAGGCAAATAGTGCTGATCTTTTTACCAAGTTTTGCCGGCCGCGAGAGCTTCACGACTGCTACGTCATGCTTCATCCCGGTCCAAGAGTTATAATCTTCATGCATTTCCACTTTAGAAACATCGTAAACTTCCCCATCGTTTTTCTTATCGTGAGCTCCTAAAAATATGTCATTACGAAAAAGATACACTTTAGTAAAAAAATGACTTCTCACTCTAGTAAAAAAAAAAATAATTTTATTCGTTATGAAACAAGAAATACTGTAAAATTCCGAAAATAAGCCCCGGGGCTTATATTTTTCAAAGCCCTTTTTGAGGGGCTTATTTTTGGAGGGGCTTATATTCGGTGGGGTTTATCGATGGAGGGAAATTTGCGTTTCAAAATCGATGGGGCTAGCCTTATAGTTGGAAGGAAATTTACGCTTGAGAGCAATTTCCAAGTACAAGCCCCCGGGGGGCTTATAATTGGAGGGGCGATTTAACGGAGGTTTTTTTGCGTTACGAGTTTTGGGGGGCTTATATTTGGAGGGGCTTATACTTGGAGGAGCTTATTTTCGGAATTTTACGGTATTTCTTCTAAACGAATCCGCCCATCCCTAGCTGTTTAACAGACGTTTCTCTTCGCGCATTAGGTGGCAAGAGCAGCCTTATGTTATAGAATCAAGATTCCAGAGCCGGGGATTTTTTTTGTTTGTGAAATGTGGAATCGGAGAAAATTTGCTTGTGGAATCCGGGATCCTGGGCTTTGGAATCCGGAATTACATCTCAAGGAATCTGGAATCCAAGTTTTACTGACAAAGAGTCCGAAATCCAGTAGCTGGAATCCAGGATCCATGGCGCGGAATCCAGAATCCAAGGCTGTCTTGAATTTCCCTGAACAATATACAAGAAACGGTGACGAGAGTCGACAACACCTAGTCACCATGCTGGGTTCGGCCATATTTTCACATGGTCAACAAATCATACTGAACTGATTTAGTCAGTTAGATCCCGCGCGTTCATTTAGCTTAATTTATTTTTCAGTTTTAATATTTAGCTTTAGGCCAGGACTATCGGTACTTTCGACAAACAAGCCCTGGAACCTCCCAAAAACGGAAAGACTGTCTAAATTAAGGCTTACCCAAAACAATTTGGTACTTTCCAGCATTGAGATCAGCGGACACACAATGAGCTGCAGTGACGAGCCACTCCGGAGTAACAAGAGATGCACCGCAAATATGTTCCCCATCGTAACGAAGAGAGGCCTGCCAGGGCCATGAATGCGGTGTGGCTTCTTCGCCCCCACGGATACGGGTCCCAGAGGGACGTACTCCACAGCCTGTCAGGAGGTATACGCAAATATAATTCGCTCACTAGCTAGTTCTACGTTTCTAGCTTATCATTTAAAATGGGTGTTTTGAACTGCAAATCAATTGACAGAATTTTACGGCCTATATATCTACCTGGATTTCTAAAAACTTTAGTGTGTTAAAATCTATCTAAAATCTTTTCTAAAATCTTTTTTTTTTCAAAAACCACCCTCAGAGCAGGCAATTAAAAAAAACTTAGAAGTGAAACCATTTTTTCAGTTTTTTCCACCTTATTTCTTTTTTTGTCAAATTCTCGATGATTTTTAATTTTCCTTTCTTTAATGTTTTTTGTTTTATTTTGTTTTGTTTCCGCTCTCAGACTATTCATTTTTTACTTTGAACTCTGTATTGTGATTTTGTGCGTATTGGACACCCCCAAAAAATCGCGTTTTGGCCCAATAATTCTGGTTAAATTACTGCATGAACTTTCTGTGGTTACGTTTTCAAAAAGCTTCGTGGATATGCTTTACCTCGTTTACCGCAAGTAAGAATTTAAAAAATCACAGAGAGAAAGAGAGAGAGAGAGAGAGTCTTCCTTTCCCTTTTTCCAAATTTTTAAAAGCACCTCAAAAGGATTTACCCATGAGATTTTGAATGGATCATTTCTAATTGCATGAACAAAAGTCAAAGAATTTTTTTCACCGCAGAAAATTCCGACCTTCGTAGGAAAGTCTTTAGAGTATTACCTTCAGATGTTGACATGACAAAGGCAAGCGTGACAAAAGTGAAGAAGACGAGCATTTTCTGTAAATTTGGAATGATCAGCCAGCACTCTGATAACAGTCTTGGGATAATCACTAGTTGTGGACTTTTTCTCCGACCCTAGCGCGCCCAATATATAAAAATGGTTTTTAATTGCATCTCCAACTTGATAAAAGTCGCATTTCCCATGTACAAACGGCATTGTACAGCTCTGTAAATAATATCTGGACGACAAAATGAAATGAGTGGTACCTTTAACGGTGTTTTACAATATAAAAGTTGAAAAATCTGGCTGAAGTGAGTGGCAGCGTATAAAGCAAGTTTCAAGAAAATTAGCCAACGTCTCAAATGTTTAGGACTGAGATAATTCAGTATTATGCCGTTGTTGTTGGTCGAGTAAAATACTTAAAATAATCGTTTTTGTCTTAATTAAAAAAGCCTTCTTGAGGTCTGTTATACTATGTGACACTTAAGTGACAACATATATGAGTTAATTCAACTCCAGGAAAGTCAGCTTAAAATTCCGACCCTGACCAAAGTAAAACGTAAACATTTTATGCTTTTTTTACGTGTTGAGTCCAGTGAATTGGCAAATGCTGTACAAGGTGGCTCTACCGCTTGAGTCTATGGATGAATTCCAGTAGTGTGTGATCTATCAAATGAAAGCTACTGAGCAGTACTTTTCAGTGGTACTGTATATTTTGCTGTAGAAGGTGATTCCCAGTTTTGATTCTGTGGATGAAATCCTTAAGTGTGACCATTCAAATGAAAGCTACGGAGCAGTACTTTCCTGCCGTGCCGTTAATTTTGCTGTACAAGGTGATTTTCAGTTTTGTTTCAGCGGATGACATCCTGAAGTACGACCACTCAAATGAGCAGTAATATCGGGTGGTACTGTTTACTCTGCTGTACCAGGTGATTTTGACTTGAATCAAGCAAAGCCTATTCACCTGTTTGAGGTGTTTGCATTTCTTATTTTAAAAAAATATATCTAATAATTTAATAAATGACCTACCAAAAGTAGGAATCTAGTTTTCGCTGGATCGAAAGCGACCGAGTCATAAGCAACTGTTGCAACTCCGATATGGTCGAGCTTATAATTCAGTTTGTCACGCACGCGCAGGGGCGTGGTCAGATTTCTTTCTACAGCGCCGGCTTTCCTTGTTCAGTACAAAAACCAACTGGAAGAAATACATACAGTTCCATAGGCGCTATCCTCTACTCATGAGTCTTTGGGATTGCTCCCCGGGAAAATTTTATGTTAGGTCTTTAGAAATTGCGTTTAATTTTCCGTGAACAACAATCTTAGCTCAAAACGCAGCTTGTATTTCTAAGAGGTCGGATGATATAGAAATGATATGGAAATGCCAGATGAATTTGAGTCGGCGAAGATGATGAACTCCCCTTCCCACTCCCCCAGTACCATGGTCCACTCCCCCGATACCATGGTTCAAGCAATTGCCCTTGTACTCACCACTAACAAGTGACAGAAATATCAAAATGCACGGCCAAGGTTTCTTTTGTCATAAAAAGACATGAATCAGTAAAATCTGGATCATTTATCTTTGTACAAAATGATCAACTCTGTAACCCCTTTCACTGCATATTAGGGCGCAAATAGCCAATCACAGTCGCGCTTCAACTGACGTCAGTTTCATTACTTTCACGGCATAACTTTGATCGTGTGTTCTGAACTCGAACTCAACAGTTCTGTACGACAAGAAGTTGAAATATTAAAAGCGTCTCCAAATGTGGAATTCCGTGACTGTGTTCATCTACTGAAGAAGGTGAGTAAGTAATTAAAAGGTTTCTTAGCCTGTTTCGATCGGCTCTACGAAACATACACATGCAGAAAAAAAATTTTTCCACGCAGCTTCTGCACAGCTAACTCCACACGTCTACTGTCTGACAGAGCACAGAGATATCAATACTTGATCAATTAGGTGAAAATAGGTGAAAATTTATCTCTTGCCTTCTTAAACACTTTTAAGGTAGTAGAATTTCTCTCATGGCTTGTTACTAATACGAAATATGAAAACGCTGCTAAACCGACGAACGGCGACTTGCTACAGCAAACCATTAATTAGGTCAATAATAACCTGTAAGTTTTCTTATATAAAACAAAGTTTATTGTTTTCAGCCACGCAGGCATGACAGAAAATAGGCCTAGCGATACCTTCTGTCCGTCTTAAATTTGTCATTTGCAACGTAAATGAGCATGCATTTTAAAACAGATCAGATTGTTAGACTTTTCGTTTCGTTGTGTTTAAAAACTGTGATCATATAAATCTAAGCAGCGGTTACCAGGTGTCAAATTTTGAGCTACCAAGCAGACATACAGTTTGATTAATCAGGTTCAATGAAAATCGTTCTTCCTGCAGTCTTCTAGCAGTTCAAGTAATGACCAAGTTATAGATTTCTACCATTAAAACAGATTTTTTTTTTCACTCTATGCGAGAAACGTTAGAAAATCTCGCGTAGTTTCAATCGCCAGCAATTAGAACGTTGTAAAAAAAATCGGTTGATGCAGCGCTCTGTCGTCAAAGTAAATGACGATTTCCACCCGTTTTCGACGTGAAAACATTTTTAGAAATTGAAATCCAAAATCGGATCTTCCATGCTAGTATTTTTCATTCAAAGTTATCCTCGCTCTATCCGTTGCGGTTCCTAGTGCTCCAGTGATCTCTCGGTTATTTCTTGATTTGGCACGCTGTCGCTTTGTGTAATTAAACAGCTCGTAGCAAAGTTGTTGGATATTATATAATACTATTTTTGCATTATTCAAGCATAGTTAATTGATAGAAATTGGCGTGTGATTTTTATATTCAGTTTTTATTGTGATATTCATTGATATTTCACGGTTAAGTTTGATTGTTTGCTTTTCCAAGTTCACGAAAACTATTTAATTAAGCTTAAGCTTATTAGATCACCTCATAAAAGCGGATTGCGTCTCTACTTTTGGTCACTTGACTTTTTGTTCGCCTTGTCGCAAAACTTTAAAGAAAACTGTAAACTTTTAAAACAAGACCGAGCGCTGAACATTTATTCCTGATTTTAATAATCGGCAACTCAAGAATGTTCAAACTTAAAAATATAATAATTTCCGCCTTTGAAACATCGATTCGATTTTCCAAAAAGCTTCCAACTTTAATACAAAACAAACTTCGTTGAATGATAACTCTTACGTCTTAGTGATAAAGATAGTTCAAATCTTCTAATGAATCTGGAACATTTTGCTAACTTAAAATTTTCCTTTTCCTAAACTATCCTTATACTCTTGGAACCGTCCATTTTATATTTATTTTTCCTTGTATTTTTGTCCTGTTTTCAAGAAGTTAACTAAGAACACGTTCGATCTTGCGTCAGTTTTATATAGTCATTTTATTTCCCATTTTATAACTTTGCAAATTATGGAACTTATAAATCGAGGTGTACAAAAAGTGCCGTTGGATGGTTTGCACTTAAGAAAACTTTGCCATGGTCAAATAGGAATTGGTACGATTCAGCGCCTCGTATCAAATGTGATGTTTAAGGGTGAAGTCTGGTTAAAAGCAGTGTTAATTTCCTTCCCAAATCAACATCCACGTTTCCCCACTAAAAAACAACCTGAATGCTCCCTTTCTGGTTCAACTCCCGAGGCATAGCCTTATAGAGCCTTTTTTTGAGGTAAGTCCCCTCTTGGTTTTGCCCCCCTCCTCGAATTCTATTAAGGGAAAAACTTTTAAACCCGTTCGTGAGAGGTTCTAAGTTTTTCGTACCAACATACAAAATTACAGTTTTTTTCAAACGAGCTCTCCACACACCCTGTGTACTACATTTTACGGCCAAAATTACCTGAAGATACTGGGTTTTTTTTATCTTGCTGTTGGACGGTTGCATGCCTGTCAAGCTTGATTCTCACAGTCTTATCTATTTTATTAAGCTCAAATGAAAGAAGGAGAATTCACCATTTTCACATAGACCATAATGCAATTTGTTTACCCCCCAAAATTTTTACACTATAACCATTGTTTCCAGTTTCTACTGGGTATTACAGTCGTCCCATGCCAGGAGACAAAGGTTTTTTCGGGGGGAGGGATGGGGGTATACAAGTTGCATTATGGTGTATGTGAAAATGTCAATACTATTCATAATAGTCAGGTTTTCATATAACTCTTATTGCAGAAATTCCTTTCAACAAAATGGCGGATCCTCTACAAAAAACGAATAACATTACTCCAGATGTGTTAGAGGCGGCACAAATTCTTGTCACGATGAGGCAAGGCATGAGGGGTTTCTTAGAAGCTCAGCAGGTTCGCTACCGGATGCCCTACGTCTATTACACTTCGCTCAATCCAACAATATCTCAGCTTCACTATTTCTCAGCGCACGGAATTCCTTTTTCGCCGCTATACGACATATCCCCTATTGCACCAGCGGCGTATCAGTTCTCGCCTTTGGCACAGGCCCAGCAAGAACTATATTATGGGATGCTGACTTCGGCGCAATGTATTGTGGGGCCACCAAGAAAACAAGATTCAACGGGTGTTGATTTTACTGTGGGGTTCGGGGAAAAAGAGTCTTTGCAACCAGGTCAGTAAAATTTGTCAAAGACACACAAAACGTTATTTAGGCGGTTGACTTGCTTTTTCTTTTTAATAATTGCCTTCTGGATACCCTGGGCGCTAGAGGGATTTTTTCTTTCCTAACTGAGAGAGAGCATCGCGTTTAGGCTAACGGCAAACGCGAGATTCAAGATAAGACATTTTCAAAATGAGACATGAGCAGATAAAAACAGCTTAAAACAATTCTTATGAATAGAATTGGTGGGAATCTACAGATTTTTGTGTAGTTATAATGAACAGTAAACGACAAGCGAATGGAAAACTTGGTCACGTGGTACAAATTCACGTTTGTCGTTTGCCGTAAACGCGATGCTTAATCTCCCTATTTCCTGATAATTCGCGGCGAGCTTTATCAAACTGTACGGTTATTTCAAACTATAGGGACTTCGAGAACGGACCTCTGGAGCCAGAGTATTCTGGACTTTGAAGCCCGAAAATATTTTTTTGCAAAATGAGTATAAAGAAAATCAAGCAAATCCTTTTCTTTACACCCAGTCCGTTTACCTGTTTGTTTGCGTAAAAAGTAATTTTATGTCTGATAATTGCTGATTTTCAGTTTCAAAGAAGCCCCGTTTACTAGAAACAGGCTCACCAGAACAAACCACGACAGAGAAACAAGAATCCAAACGGAAACGTAAAAACCTCACAAAAGAACAGTTGGAAATTCTCGAATCAGTTTACGAAAAGGACAAATATCCTCACATCGACGATAGGATAAAGTTAGAAAAACCGACAAATCTTACTGAGGATAGAATTCAAGTCTGGTTTCAAAACAGGAGAGCAAAGGACAGGAAAAAACTGGAGGCACAGAAATTACAACAGTATTATGTTGAGAGCAGAAGAAAAGTTTCAGAGGAATTCAGAGAGGATGTCGCTGATGGTACCAAGTTTGCGAATAAAAAGGAACTGGGTCACATAAGAAAACATAGTGGCAGTGATCTTAGCGAAAATGATGAATCTGACAGTTTAGGTTTCAGTGACTCTCCAAGTAAATAACTTGTAAAAATTGTAACGGAACTGATCTGGTTTTATTCCTTAATTGTTTTGTAAATGCTTCAGTGGCTGTAACTTTGCATCCAATTTACTTTAATATGAAAGCTGAATAGAGTACATGGTAGAAATGTTGTTTCGGGTTCTGTCTCGTTCTGCGACGTCTCTTTTGCTATTTTATTTTGCCCGCAAAGGACGGCGGGAAGGAGAAACCGAACGAGGCGTCTCATTTCGTGGTCCTTCGCGCTTTGTCAACGTGACGAAAATGGACACCGCCATATTGGAAAACAAGGCTGCTTTTTCTTTATGTCGAGATCACCAAACACTCTATATCGTATGTAAAAAAAAACGACAAAATGTTTTATGCTAACGGCACTGACGTGGCAGTCAAGTTTAACTTTTTTGCTTTTGGGTGTTGACAAGAGGTGTTATGTCTCTGGGCATGCGCGTAGGCTACTGACCATAACAAACCTCGTTCCCAAGACATTTTCCATGAGATCTGAGACAAGCTTCCCTCCCAGATTGTAAGAGGAACGCCCTCGAGACGAGTTTGCGCCATGATGCATTCCCTGACAAATAACCGCTAATTTAATAAGGAAACTAAAGTTCCCGTAGGTTAGGTTAGCGGATGGTCGTCGCTCACCGGTTGTGCGCATGCGTAAGGTTGGTACAGTGCCCTGAAAATGGTATTTCTTAACCAAAAAGTCTGAATAGTTTATCTGGTGCGCCCAAGCATCGCAAAAAAATGAGACACTGATCTCTTGTCTGGTCCAGCCAAGATTCACCTTTAATGTGTTTTATGATACGACACAAGACAGTTGCGATCCTCAGGTGAGAAACTTTCTTATTGTTAACTACTCTACAGGGCCATTAAAGCCCATTGGCAAACTCCATCCTCACCCCTCCCATGCCAGGGGTGCCTCTTTCCCACCCACCCTAGGTCGATGATATCAACTGTACAGTATATAGTAAATATAATATGCGCACGTCCAGCGTTAAATAGGCTTTTCTCAACTACTTACAATTACTTTGATTTACAAAGACCGCAGCAAGTTATCTACAAAATATATCCTCAAACTTGTAGAAGCAACTCATGCCTGGCATATCCCTTCCAAAGTTCGGATGGACAAATTCAATGTCCGCGATCTAATTTTTTCAAATTGAAAAATTCATATAATATTATTATTCTATACCTGACGGGAAAAATATTTGCACAGTCAATAACAAAAATCTTTGAGGGGTTTTTTCTCTTCCCCCCCCCCCCCCCCCCCGCCCCAAATTCCTTTACACGGCTACAACCAGCCTTTTCGTTTCTTAAGATTTCTTCCTTACACTCAAGAATTAGCAAAGCAAATTTAGACCAGCTATTTGAGATAAGCAAATTCACCCCTTCTGTATGTACTAAAGATCCCGAATTTGACAAGTTAGTTACGGTAAACCCTAAAAATTACCAAGCAAATCTAGACCAGCTACTTGCAATAAACACTCAAATTAACAAAAGAAAACTTAAGACCAGCTATATGTACTTAAGATCCTTAATTGATGAAGAAAATTCAGCAAGTTAGTTGCGATAAACCCTAACAAATACCAAGCAAATTTAGACCAGCTAAATGCGATAAACACTCAGATCAACAAAGCAAATTTAGACCAGCTATTTTCGATTAACACTCTAAAGTATAAAACCAATTTAGACCAGCTAGTTGCGATAAACACTGGAAAAATACCAAGCAAATTTAGACCAGCTATTTGCAATTAACACTCAAAATCATAAAACTAATTTAGACCAGCTAGTTGCAATAAACACTGAAAAATACCCAAGGGCAAATTTAGACCAGCTATTTGCAAACACACTTCCTCGCCGGCTTATACAATTGGTTAACGTGTCCTCCATACATGTAAGGGAGATTTGGTGGCAAAACTTCCCAGTTGTACATTTGTGCACCATATAAGAACCTATATAAAGTTATCATTCTTTTTCAATCAAATTAATTGCATCCACAATGCAATGCAAGTTATTTGCCCAAGCTCTCTGCTGATATACAGCTGATTCTGAAAACTCACGTGACAAAGACAAACCGCTGGATTCTTGGGACGCAGGCGAAGGCTCTTCTTTGCAGGTTCCAGCACTGTCAGCTGGGTACATTTCTTTGCTCTCATGTACCTCCCATGTGTTTTCCCGTATCACTGGTACTCTAGGCCATTGCCTCGTATCCTGGCAACTGAAACCATCAAACGTTGTATTCTTGTATTCTCCAAGTGTAACATCCAACTTGTTACACGACATTAGTGGCCAGCGGCTCATTGTCCTGTCGCTAAAATCTTCTGGGGGAGTAGAAGGGAGTTTAATTTGCATGTGAGAACAGAAAAGGCCTCTGCAACATTCCTGTCTCGCATAATTCTCCGTGACGAAAGCATCGCACTGTTTTCTTAGAGCAAGGCGTTGCTTTCTTTCTTCGGCTAAGTTTTGTCGCAAAGCATTATTGTTCTCCTGGACTTGTACAACAGTCCGCTGTAGACGCAGAATATGTTGTACAGCTTGCTGCAGAATGGCTGCCTTCGTCAGCTTCTTATCTGTCGGTGGAAGTAGTCTTTTCAAACTTGTGAAACCGGAATTAATGTTCTGCATTCTTCTTCTTTCAATCATGTTTGCGTTAAGTCTTCTTTCTTTTTCCGCAACACGATCAGTATTGGACATTCTTCTGAAAAAAGTAATCAAAAAAAGTCACAGTTTTAAAAAATTTCAAAACCATGGTTAAACTATGGTATTATTTACTTTTTTTTGTTTTGTTAGGTAATTTTCAGGAGACTTGAAAAAGTTAGAAGCAAAGAAGACTTTAAAATAGAGGAGTTCGCGCTTCTAATTGCACCATTGGTATGAAAGATGGCGGGAAATTCGTTTTTCTGTATCGGAATTCAAAGCCAGCTATTCTTCCTGAATTCATATATTTCACACTTTCTCTTTGAAAAGTTTAACAACTTTAAGTTCAAAGGAACAATACACAAACAATGCAATAACAAAAAAATAGGTGAATTTGGAGATCATTTCTCCTGTGCATTTCCTGTAATTGATCGACAATACAGAAAATATAGACAACGTGTGGGAGAAAGTTTCCTAAAAACTGATCATGGCCCTCTATGCACTCCAAACTTTCAAAACGTCAATTTATTTGCCTCATAAGAATCAAAGGCTCTCAAAGAGATAAATTTTTATTTCCAATGTATGCGGCCAATCATTAAAGTCTTCGGACAGAACTTATATGTTGCGTTCTCCGACACGATCTATTCGGCTTCTCATAAATGGTATGAAGTGAAACTTTCAAGTAAGAATATTAAAAATCTTCCAGCGTGGACGATCCTTTGTATATTGAGTAAGTTACTAGCTGATCGTGCTTAATATGTCCATGTTTCAAATTCGCCTTGATAGATTCTACCAATCAAAATTATTTTATTAACAGTCAGCCCGATATTTGAGTGATACAAGCTGGACATTTTGGTTATACTGAGTATATAAGGCTGAACTACTATTTTTTGAAGCGTAAGAGATCAAGAGATCGAAAGTTATGCTTTAACTTTTGCCGCGGGAAAGGAACTTGATGCAGTTTCGATCGCATTTATTGATTATCCAGCTAACGAACCCTTAAATTTCAGAAGATGCCACACAGATGGCTTAAAATTTACCCAGCAAAATGTCTGGTCAGAGATCCTGCTAACGATTTATTAATCGAAGATGGTGTGATAATTTTAACGGAAACCTTTTAAAAGTGAACAAAGTATATATGTGTCCGTTTTCTTACCGTTTCTTGCTTTCCTGGTATTCGTCGAAATCCATATTTCCCGTTTAGTGCAGAGAAACAGCTCTTTGAAGCACAAATCTGTGAAACCTGTTTCTCTACCGAAGGCGCACTGCAAAATTCAAACTCACCGTCGCTGTGCTCTCCGCACAATATGAGTAGAAAAATTTTCAGCAAGGATTGCAAAACAGATTTTTTCACGCTTCTAATAGAAGCATTATTATTATGAACAGGTTGAAGGTACAATGACACAGGTGATACAGCACAGCTATTGGAAGGTCAGGTGTTGCAGTGTCACGTCTGCAACTGCATAGCTATCGAGCCGTGCATAGAGATGATTGACAGAAGTTCACGATGAGTGCAAATTTGCAGTGATTAATAACGGTTTTTTTTAGGGACCCTCCACACCCGTCGGGCCACACCCAAGCTCATCTGTATGTACTTTACAAATTTTGTAGCCGTATATTACGGTTATTACAAGTGCGGATTTTGTTTTCTGAATTCCGACCAAATTTTGTCAAATATTGCCGGTACTCTTACGTCCTGGCCCCGGTTTTTCAAACGTTGGATAGCGCTATCCACCGGATAAATCACTATCCAGCAGATAAGTATTTGGGAAACCGATTGCGTTAACCACTGGAGAGAGATTTATCCACCGGATAGCGCTATCCACCTTTTGTACAACTCGGGCCTGATGTCCTTCCTCATGAATTGACGATTTTTTTTTTCATACAAAACTGGTCGTGCGAATTTGAAAATAGATCAACGTATTCTTCCTTCATCATCTTTCCTATTGACTTTATGTATTAATTCTGTTAGGAAAAAAATTGTTGCTGAAAACTCTTGGCAACCTTGTATTCTTTCAGACAGTGCTGTGGAGCGGAGAAAGTGTGTTAGCCTGGTTGGACATGTTTTTTTTTACTGGAACAAATGAACACATTATTGGAACAAAAGAGCTTTGTATTTTTATCACAGTTTAGGTTGCGTTTGTCTGGAGAAATTAAGGTTATATCGTTTGAACGGTGAACGATTTTTGGACCGTGCTGGCAAGAAATCAATGTTGTAAGACAAAGCCTGCTAGAGACATATACTGTGACTGACCTGTCTTGTTGTAACAAATGTTGTAACATTATGACGAATAGAAGTGAACTTCATTTGGCTAAAAATAGATCACAGAATAGTTCTAAACAGCTGTCTAAGATGGAATTGTAAAAATCATTTGCCCACTAATCATTAAGGGATGAAATTAGCCCCTTTTTTGATTTAGCGTTCCCTCATTACTGGAACATATCCCTTACCACAAATAAAACGCAAACCGCGGTGACAAACATGAAGCTAAACAAACGCATAGCTAAAATAGGATTTCATTCACTGACTTCAGGGGCGTAGCCAGGATTTTTCAAAGGCGGGGTCACAGAGGCTACTCACCAGATTGTCATGTCGACCTCCACGCCCATATTAACTAAAGACAAGAGCCGTTGACGAAAATACTTCACAAAAAACCAAATTTTAAAAAAGTGGGCTTTTCAACAATGGCTTTTACGGCCAAGATATTGTCATGGCGTTTTCGCTACCTGAATATTGTAGGTTGTTTGCTCTAAAGAAGGCCTACCAAGGGGGGATCACGGGCACCCCAGGACCCCCCCCTCCCCCGCTAGCTACGCCCCTGGACTTAACGTTTCATGTCTCAACATACATTTATTCGACATTTACTTGACAGTGACTTGAGAGTATAGTCGGAGTGTCTCAGCTCATTTCAGGTAAAAAGATGTTTATTTTGATCTTATATATAAGAATTCATAGCATCTTGTTACACAATATGAACATTTTCGATATCCCCATACTTCTAAGTTAAATTCAAACACAATTTGAGTGGGTAACCTGTGTTTGTCGCCAGGATACGGTCAAGAGATTACACTACAGTTATAAATACACAACATACATATTGCAAGTAAGAGCACTCCACTGTCCAGCCCCGAGTGGGGGTTCGGTTTTCAGCGATAGCGTGCTGAAGGGCGTGCTAAAGCAGAAGCCGGTTGCTCGAAGGTCGAAACTTCCATCCTCTTTACTTTTCTTACCATGGATTTCTCGACTGGAAATTGGAGAGTGCGAGAGGCTGTAGCAGAAGATGTTCCAGACATTCTACAATTGATAAAGGTATTAAAATGCAAAGTTAACTTAAAATTACTTCAAAATCCCAACTATGCTGTTATTAATTCTCCTACCCGTCTTGTGCTCACACCAAATCATAACAAAGTGGAGACCGTTCAGCTTTAAAAATTAAGCTTTGTAGTGAACGACTATAGTCTTAGTACTATAGTCTTAGTAATTGGAGCCATGATCGATTAAAGTGCAGTCCATAGTCCGCAAATTATACTTAAGGCGTTTGCCATTTGAAAGAACTGACCGGCAAGGTCATTCTCTTCGTAATGAGAATTTCGCTTTTAATCAAAGATATCTAGCCAGATCAGTCAAATCCTAAATAGTATCGGCACTAAGGAAAACTCTCGGTAAAAGCCTATTTCATCATCAAAATGACCGGTCCAGCCATAGTCCTGCTGGCCAGTTCTGACTTTTAAACACCCATAGTTCGTGTTTTATAGGTCTCCAAAAAAATTTTTTCAGTTTGGTCTAAAAATAAGGGGGAAGCGCGGGCCACTCAGATCCTCCCCTGGATCTGCCACTGTGTATAATCTGATTTGTTTCACCCTGCAGAAGTCTATTTCTTGTCTTTGGACAATGACCCTCGCCCCGTGAATACAGCCTCGTTTTCTTGAGTATACCAAAATAGAACACTGTGCAGGCAAGGTGGGTGTGTTTACTCCAGATCCCTGGATGTGTACCCAGCCTGACATTCAGGTCTCTATGACTTTGCCTACTATCCGTCCTGTCTCTGTGATGAATAGTGACCAGTCACTCTGCTCATTACCCCTTTAAACCCTAATATCAAATTTCAAATTATCATTTGTTGTCCTTATTTGTTTTCAATAGAAGTAGTGGGGAGAATTTGTTGTAGATTCATCTTCTGTGATCAGGTCCCCAATTCTCATGAACACTGTGTTTTATAAAGAAGTGATACTACAAGGAGAAATTTGACGCTGATTACTCTTAGGGCTTAAAGGGTTAAGGATGAACTGAATTGTACGGTCACTACTTACAGTAAAAGGATGCACTTTTCTTGTAGAAACTGTTTGTCGGGATTCTAAAAATGCATTTGAACTATGCTGCCTATGGCAGATGCAGTATCCTTTCCAAATTAATGACTGTTGTTGTCAAAACCAGACTGACCATTTTTGAATGAAACAGCAAATCAATAAGAGAGATATGGATACATCTACATACTCTGGAGGGGTTTTAAACCCCCTAATATTCAGGTACATATTTTCTGTTTTAAGTACATTAGGGGGGATCCTGTAGGTTCCGTGGGTTCTGCGAATTATTTCTTCTCTGTAGCGGCGGCCGACTTTTCTACAAGGAGACCTATTTAATTAGAATTTTCCTAATGACTGAGCTTCTACATTTAAAGAGTTTTTAAGACCTCCAAGATTCAAACAATGCTCTACCAGAGTGTAAAGAGTAGAGGAAAGATCTTAACAGAGAACAGAGTTCACCATACTGCAGTGTATGCTTTGATTTTGCAGGACTTAGCTGTGTATGAAAAAGAACCCGCGTCAGTAGTCAAAGTAACTGAAGAAGGTGATCTTAATATTATGGTAAATAATGATAATGAGGCTGAGTATGATTTGAAGAATTATGCAGATTGAGGAGAATGTTACAGTGATTTTGTCACAAATAGTAATATATGGTGAGTCCTGGGACTCATCTTGTGAAACATCATGAGTCCCAGTCCAGAATCATTGAGTCCCAGTTCAAGAAACAATAAGTCCCTGGGCCCAGTTGTTCTAAGGCCGATTAGCGCCTAACCCAGGGTTAAATTTAACCCAGGTTTCTTTTTCTTGTGTTTAAAAGCATTTTCTTGGATAATTATTTCTGTTATTTTTAGAGTTTCCGATCATCAACTTGTACACCAAAAGAATTAAGACTGAACTGCTTTTTAACCTTTCAAATCTGAGTTCAAATCTCGCACTAACCCTGGGTTATCTTAACCCAGCTTTGAACAACTCAGCCCTGGGTCATTTGTAACCACACAGTTAATCTGAAGGCAGACTCCAAAACTCTGTATGACAGTTTACTGAAATGTAAATATACCCCTTCTATTGTAAAGCACAACAAAGACTAAAAGTAATATACCTCATTAACCGACAGCCACAAGAAGGGACGCAGGATGCAGAGGTAACAAAATCACTGATGTTATGGGCCTAGGTGGATATATATAACAGCCTCCCTGATCAGCATAATTTTTTCACATCATACGAAAGCCGATTTCAATAATACAAAACAATTACTGTTTTGTTATTCATTCAAAATATTTCTAAGTTTCCAACAAGTTTAACTCCTTGTAGATTTTCTCCGAAACTTTGGCCTTTTTCTTAGCACAGTTGATAACATCCATGGAGCATTATATTTTGCAGCCATTTCATCTTCAAATAGCCATAAACGTCACTTTTGTTAGTTTACTGTTGCCCAAGCAGCCTCATTTCCAGGTCAATATACCATATTTGGTCAACTTCGTTTCCAAGAAAATATATACTCGATTCAATGGTATTATTACTCGCATCTTTAAAATATGGTAAGCACCAGTTGGTTATGAAGAATTAACTGGGGGTTGGAGCCAATCAGAAACTCTGTCAGTGAAATATTTTGAATGAATAGTGTTTTTAATAACAGTAAAAATAAAGAGATAATCCTTTATTATATGGATAAGGCTGAGTATAATTATATGATGTAAATAATTGTGCAGATCAAGGAGAGTGCTGACTCCAAGATCCTTTTTAAAATGAAGACATTTTCTTTCTTTTTGTTGATTAATAATTACTGGTTGATTAATAATTTACTGGTAAATAATTATTATTTACCAGTAAATTTTTTATTAGCTTTCTGTTTTGACTTGTGGAATACCTTAAATAATGAAGTCATCATTTCCTTACATACCTGGGTTATCATAAAGCTATGAATGTACATGTAGGTCTCCTTTGTATTCTCTGTAAACAATTAATTTGAATTAACAAAATTAATTTTATATGCTGATTACATCCAAATACAGAAATGCTGAGAGATGGCTTTGGGGAAAGCCCTTGGTTTAATTGCCTGATAGCTGAAGTGATTCAAACCCCCGAAGAAAATCATTGTTTGCCAAAGAAGAGAACCGTTGGCTATGCATTATATTTCAATTACTATTCTACTTGGGAAGGAAGAACTTTATTTTTGGAAGACCTCTATGTTGACCCTGCTTCAAGAGGTACATTTATATAACAGATAAAACTATTTATGGGTTTTAGCATTGCTCGAAATTAATGGTAACCCCTTAACCAATGGTTAGTAGTTTCCAATGTCTGGTTACTAAAAATGTGCCGAAGTAACCCGACATGGTTAGTAAAAATTACTGTTAAATAAGTAGTTTCATTCATAGACTGAAATTCTTCTTGCAAATGAATATTAATTTTTACGAAAGGCCAATGTTTTTCTTTTTTGTATAAGATTGTTTTCTTTTTCAAACAATTTGTTTTGAGAGATATGCTTACGGCATAATCCAACAACACAAAAAAAGGCACATTTCAAGAAACTCAAGGTGACCGAAGGTAACCAGGCTTTTGTTGGATGGGGAGATCATTTGATTGATTTAATGTATTCATTATAATTTTTCATTAGAACGATTTTCATATGAACTTAACAAATGGTTTCAGTAAGTGTTTGTTATTTGTTTTATCAGCCAGTGGATAAAAAGATCAAAACATGGCCTCTTCGTTTTCCCGCCAAAGAAAACCCTAATATGGAGAAGGCATTGTTTTTGATTGGCCAATTGTGTTGCAGTATGATGTCAAAGCGAAGTATCGGTTGATTTCTCGAAAGTTCTCGGGCATGAAGTTTTTTCACCCGAGCGTTTGCTTAACAAACCAAAAGCCATGCGTGTTTGTATCCATTCGATAAGCCAGTCAAATTGCTCTATTTCCGTTCGTTTGTTGTTTCTGTTTTGTTCGCGCATTTTTATTTCAAGATCGTACGAAAATCGCTCTAATCTAATTTTTAGCTTTTCAGTAAATGTCAGCTATTTGTAAATGTATGTGTTCTCACTGCTCTTTCAGCCAATGCTCAAATACATTGAAATGAAGGCATTAAACCCTATATTCAACCTTCAACCCCTCCCCACCTGCCTGATCTTCAGCCCTTCGCAACCCACAGGTCAATTTAGCTGATCCCAGCTCTATACAGATGCCGTGAGAGAACTGTTTTGTGGTTCCCAACCAACACCTACCACTTGTGTTTGGTGGAGCTGGTGCTTAACCCTTGCAGTCCCAAGAGTCACTGACCAAAGTCAGTTCTCTCCTAACAATATTAATACATAATCAACGGAAAGTGTTGTGAGAATTAATAAAACAATCAACCGATGTGAAAAGCTATGATCAGCAAACAAAATCTCTCAGCCAATTCTTTAAGGAAATATATGGAGGTCAGTTTGGAGAATTTGTATGTGGATATTGGGGCTTAAAGGGTTAAAGGAGTGCTTTTGCACTTACCTTGGTAGTAAACAGCTGGGTCGATGATTGCAAGTGAGACCTCTCGCCTGGGGTTATGCCGTGTTGATGATTCCAAATGAGGACGAAACAGCTGTCCATGGCTGCCACTGCCAGGGTGATATAGATGTGTGCATGTGGGAGGTACTGGCCATACAGAAGAGTTGGTACATGTGCTTCAGTGCTGAAATTAGTATTGCTGGCAACTCACCTGCCCTTCACCCCCTCCCCACCCATCTGCCCTTCGCCCCCTCGCCACTCAACTGCCCTTCACCCTCGTGCCACCCGCCTGCCCTTCACCCTCTTCCTGCCCACCTGCCCTTCACCCCTTTGCCACCCACCTGCCCTTCACCCTCTTCCTACGCAACTGCTCTTCACTCCCTTGCCACCCACCTGCCCTTTGCCCCCTCGCCACTCAACTGCCCTTCACCCCTTCGCATCCCAGCTGCCCTTCACTCTCTCTCCACCCATGCACCCTACACACCCTGTTGAAGATGCAGATAGTGAAAACACATACCCTGTTTTAGACTCTAGGCCCTGAAAACCATACCCTGTTCAGCACACACACCCGTTTGTTTAGGCCCAATAAAGGAGTTCACCCTCCCCCCCAGTTTGTAAACATCCATATTTATTAACCCCTGTGCAAAAGGAAGCTCTATCTGGTTATGTCCTTGGGGTGTAGGACAAATTCACATTAGAACAGTTGTTGGAACATGGCTCTAAAGGCAATTCCGCTTGTGATACAAAATAATGCTGCAGGAATTGGTTATCTATTTTCCTTTTCTGTATCAGGTAAAGGGATTGGAAAGGCATTGCTGAAGAGAGTTTCTGCTGTAAGTTTTATTCATCCATTTCAGTAATTTTTAAAGTTTTAGTTTTTATGCACCTTACAACAAAGAACCTTGTATTCTTTCAGATCGCTGTGGAGAGAAAGTGTACCAGGCTGGATTGGCACGTTTTAAACTGGAACAAATTAGCTTTGGATTTTTATGACCGCATAGGTGCGGTTTGTCTGGATGGATGGAGGTTATACCGTTTGAGAGGAAAACGATTGTTAGAATTTGCTGACAAGAAACTAGAATGAGACGTCTTAAAATGCTCATGGTGTGTGCACGTTCGTTTCCAAGCCCCCTCCTTCTTGTCTGGCAGCAGCCGGCTCAACCTCAGGCCCTCCGCGTACAAAACTGGATGTGCATCTTAAGAAAATGCGTGGAAGAGACAAAACCTTCACTTGCCCCGGATCAGATCAGAAATATGCAAAAATGGGCAAAAATGTAATCTTTTTGGTGAGACGGATGACATTTCTTTCGTTCGAACACTTGACCATGACTTAAGCTGAGATCAACAAATAGTGTTTGGTAAAGTTATTCTGCATCAAATGGTTCAGTTTTGCATGTTCCTGATGGCTGCTTGGAGACCATTTACACAAACTTAAGGTCGCGGCTCTCAAATTCGCCCAATACTGTTATAGAAAATTCAGCAACTCTGAAATGCGTGAAACATTTCTAATGACTGCCTCTATTCGGAATTTCTTCCTATTTTGGATCGGTGCAGATTGTGTAAGACATTTTACCCTAAAAACTATTAAAAAAATTTTGTAGTGAAACATCGTATTTAACCGGTTTCATGGAAGTAGTTCTAAACAGCTATCAATTGAAAGATGGCATCGTTAAACATCATTTGCCTTTTTTCACAGAACACTTTTCTCTATCTGTTGTTGTATTTTCACTTCCGTTAGCAAATAGAATATTAAAATTGCTGACAGAGATGAAATTGGTTCTCTCTAGCTGTGCAGTTGATCATCATAATTTCTTGTTTACACATTTTGGCCGTGTTGGTTGAAATAGCATTGAACTAGAGTTAATTGCACATTTATGGGAAACAATAGGTCATTTACTTTTCCTCTGGAAACACGCCTTGTCTTTGAGTATTTTAAAATATTAAGTGGTTTTGCCTTTTTAAGCACCTGGCTTATTTCCAGCTTAAAAGTTGGCTAGCCTAGACTGGAATAAAGGATAGGGTTTCTGAAGGGAATTTACACGGTGAAACCAACACTCGAGAGGTAAGATTTGTGTTATTTCGACGTGCAGTTTATGGTATACATATAACTAGAGGGTAAACGGTATATTAAAACTGTTACTTTCTTTCTGCTCATTCGAGGTTTTTATGCCAAAAGCGAGTTGCGTTTTACAAACTTCTCTTTACAGGTGAACATTTAACTCATCTCCAGTTATTTCACTGGCCTTATGTTTTTTAATTTGGCTAAGGCATCCGCGTTTTTGAGGTCGTTTTTAATGCTTTATCGGCACAGTAAGCATTTAACATGGTTCTTTGATGGCCTTAGGTTTGACAATACAAAATTTAGCCACAGTAAGTTAAAAGTTGTACATCGCCAATTCTCCGTTTTAGTTCGAAACGTTACACCGCCAAACAGTCATTTATTTTTCAGACTTTGTTATTCTAATATTATTCTGCCTTTTGAAATGGTAATCTAAAGTTTCCCTGTTTTAATTTTCGGCGTCTTTTCAGTTTTGAAAAGTAAATATAAACAGAACTGATCTTGTCATTTCAGGTGTGTATAGTCCTTCGGTAACGCGAATCAATTTTCTCTCAAAAACAGTCAGTTTAATTAGTAGCTTTTTCGTAAGGTTCAATTGCCTCTTTTGCTCACGACCAATGATTCTTTTTCTTTAAAAAAAAAAAACGCCAGAATTTGATACAAACAGGTGCACCGGAGGTTCAGTAAGTTTCATTTCTACCCAGTTTCGAATGTCGAAGTGTTGGGATTTAAACAAAAAAATCTGGTGTTGAATTTCGTTGTTGGAGGTTTTCATTCGACAAAATTTTTCCTGCTTTAAATTCTTTTAGAATTTGGTAAAATTTGTCCAGTTTTAGATTTCCCGAATGTTTTAGAAATATATTCTTTAAAATATATTCTCGGAAATTTGCCTCGAATTTTGAATTTTACTCTAATGCGGTAGGTACTGGTCGCTTTGCAGGCTCGCTAAAAACTGTTCATTTGTGTTCTTTTTGACCACCGAGGACTGAGGCGTCTTCTTCACGCTCAATCCCTTCTCTTAGTTAACTAAGCAATAACTGACGTCTTTTTATATATGTGATATCTTCCAAGAACGTCGAAGATAATCCCTAACTTCATTTTGGATCATGTTAAAAAAAGATTAAGTATCGTGCGGTAGAGCAGCCAAAGAGGCTTCGTTTAAATGGTCACACCATGGGGTTTCATCCATAGACTCAAAATTTAGAACCACTTTGTACAGCATAATAAACAGAACCACAGGAAAGTACTGCTCAGTAGCTTTCATTTGAATGGTAACGCTTAAGGATTTCATCCACAGACTCAAAAGTTAGAACCACCGTGTACTGCATATTATGAAATAACTAACTAAAGATAGTACGTGCGTTCTGATTGGTATAAAACCTATGGGTAAACTCATAGAAAAACTTAAAGTTATTTTATGAAAGCAATAGACCACACTTTCTCGTGATTTACAAGCTTTTCCCGTGTTCTCCTAATATCCCGCGTGGGTTATCATGCCGGTAAACCCATAGAAAGTGTGGTCTATTGCTTAAATAAACAGTACCACGGGAAGGAACTGCTCTGTAACCTTCATTTGAATGGTCACACTTAACCGGCACCTTGTACAGCATTATAAACAGTACCGCAAAAAACACAAAATAAGGGCTGCGGATTTCAGTTTTTATATCGTTAAATGGGAAATATTGAACTTAACAGAGTTATCGTGCGAGCGATTAATCTTCATAAGAAAGGCGAAAAAGGAAGCTCTTTCTTGCGGAACAGATACTAATTCTGCTCAGAAAAAGTTACCCACGTCACACCTGACAAACCAGCGCCGAGACGATTTTGAAGCCGACAACTTTCAAAATTTACAATGACACTGAGCAATCAGTACGCTTTGTGTAAGATAGTATTACTTTTACAAATGGGTTTTGCTAATTTTAAAAACGAAAATACAGTCTTTAGTGACACCTCACTGACAGTCATTATATTTTAATATGACTTGACATTAGTCGTGCAGCATATGAAAAGTCGCGTTTATAACATCAAAACATGTGAACAAGGAAATTGTGATGGCGGATTTGTAATCGTTAGGTGTGCTAAACTCATGTCGACAAGGGAACGAAAACAATTGATCCTCATCAGTAAGTTTTCGCTTTTTTGCATCTAGACTCTCCGTTTTAAATTGATTTCCCCCGAACATGAAAACTTCCGCCTACCACGAGGGAGTGGGAAATTATGTTCCCCTTTCTTAGGTTTATCTTCTCGATCAACGAACTATTTTTAGTTTCATTTTTTTTCATATCTCTTGATCTTCTTTCGATGTTTTAAATATGTTATTGTTAAATAACTTTTGAAAATACTTTTCAAAACCTTTTTGCGTCTCCTCCATTAATATCAAAACAAACCAAAACACTTTAGTTCATAAATGACACGTATTTTTCACGTCTCAACTTAAAAGTTATAGACGAATATCGTATATATAGTGGATGATGAATTTCTTTTTTATTCCGATGATAATTTCCTCTTAAGCTAACAGTGCACTGAATCCTGATTATCTTAGGACCATTTTGAGAAGTTTTTCAAATGGGTGGGTTTGAGCGGAAGAAATCTGTTATATTTTCATTCGAACTGTTGATGTTTGATTTTTATCAGCGTTATCGAGCTATTACCGGTTCCTTTCAGGAGCGCTCTTAGGTTTTGTACGCAGTGAAAACTGGATCGAGAGTTTTGTGAATGATTGTGGTCTTAAACTTTCGATCGTTTGTTCTTTGGAGACATGTATAGCGGTAGTTTTAGTCGGTATTAAGCTCATCAAAGATTCAATTTCGGGAAGTAAAAGTAGTTAGCCAGGTTAGCATGGGGATGAAAGTTATTTCTGTTTTCTTGAAAAAAAACTAAAATTTTTATCCCGCGAATACAGCATCCTCTCTCTTTCTCTTATTGGAGCAACAGTCATTGTATGATCGACAGGTGGCTGTGTTCATTCAATATTGTCAGTGTTATTATTAACTCAAAAAAGTTCTTCGTTTCTGGTTGCCTTTAATCCCCCTTGATTATACTTTCCGATAACATTTAATAGTCACTCAGGAGGTAGTGATTGTGGGAGGATTTAAGTTGAGAATTTCTCAAAATAGACAATAAGCAGATAAAAACAGCTCAAAACAATTCTTATGGATAACAAATTGCGTGAAACTGCTATTTTATGTGTATTAATGAACAGTAAACGAAAAGTAATGGCAAAACTTGGTCACGTAGAACAATTCGCGTTTGCCGTTTGACGTAAACGTGATCCTTAACCTCTCTATTATTACAAATTATTCACGGTTGACATTACGAAAAACAGAGGACGGCTTAGCTATTTCGGCGTGCCTGCATACCGGACAACTCCGGAAAATTGTCGCGTTTTGAAAGAGTTCACAGTTATGTAATATATCAAACATGAGATGCAGTGTTTCATCACCAGATGAAACACCGAGAAGAGAGTTGAAAATACGACGCGCAGCGGAGTATTTTTGACGAACTTCGAGGTGTTTCATCTGGTGATGAAACACTGTGTCGAATGTTTGATATTTCTTCTCAAACAAAATCATTTTTGAAGGAGAAATTAAGGATGCAAATACTAAGCAGTGTTTCATCCGATTTCCAAACACTCATTAAACATTAATTTCCTTTGTATTTTCTTAATGAATTATTAATGAGTTTGAGAAGGAAATATGAAATACTCAGTGAATTACCGACTACAAATGGAAGCTAAAACACGCCAAAAATATTACTCGGAATATCTCCGAAAAAACCAGCAACTTGTTCTGCAATCGAACCTTTCTAATGCGGACACCGAAGGGAAGGAGCGAAGTGTCCTTATTAGAGTAGCCTGCCCTCTCTCCCTCTCCCCAATCCCCCTCCCCTTTTTCCCTCTCTCCCTCTCCCCAATCCCCCTCCCCTTTTTCCCTTCCTCCCTATCCCCTATCCCCTATCCCCTACCCCTTTCGACGCCTGCTACGCAGGCTATTATTAGAGAGGTGTCCGTATAAAAGAGGTCAATACGATGACGTCACTTTTACGACTCCACTTACAGTTTTAAGTGTTCAGTAGCTAAAACCAGCTTCACATCCGTCTTTAAACTGCATTTAAATTTATTAACTCACAGTACAAAGAGTAGCATACAACATTGTACATCTCAGCTACAAAGTAAGTACAGTCCTAGAAAAATCACTGGTTTAAAACGAAACGAGCTACAGCGCAGTACTGAATGAAAAAGTTGTAACGTAAAGCAGATTCTGAAAGCGTATTTTGCTATTTATTGCAATCGCAGTCAACGGTAACTACAGTAGAAAATTTAATAGAAAAGATCCTTATGCTATCTCTAGTTATTCTAGCCTTAAAAAAGTTGGTTATGTTCCTCTGTGTACCTTTCGCAAATCGTTGTTTGATATACAGCGACTGGGCTTTTGAAACCACCTTACATAGCTCATCAACCAGACGGGATTCACCCTGTGCGGATTCATCTAATCGGGATTCGGGATTCACCTGATCACCACAGTGTCCGAAGAGGTTAAATTTATATGAATTTACTCTCTGGGGCCGAGATTTAGTTGTCCGTTGTCCGTATTAGAGAGAGTCCGTATTATAGAGGGTTTTTTTTTGAAAGAAAATATATGAGAATTTTGTTGGGACATAGAGTACTAAAGTGATGACGTCATAAAAATGAAATTTCTGAAATTATGGGATTTGTCAGGATATTCTGAAAGAACAATGTCCAAGACGCCTACTTGCCAAAAATGAGCATTTGGGGGCAAATTGTCTCTGAGATCGTAGCCCAGTTATACTCAGAAAACTCCATACAAACCCTTCTAATTTGTTTTTGGGTCGACCCAAAAAAAATTTAGAAGGGTTTGTAAGGAGTTTTGTAAGCATAACTGGGCTACGATCTCAGAGACAATTTGCCCCCAAATGCTCATTTTTTGGCAAGTAGGCCTCTTGGACATTGTTCTTTCAGAATATCCTGACAAATCCCATAATTTCAGAAATTTCATTTTTATGACGTCACACTTTAGTACTCTATTGGAAACTGTCCGTAATAGGGAGGTGTCCGTACCAAGAGGTTCGACTGTATTCTGAAACTGATGAGGAATGGGCAAATGGTTTAAAAGGAAGTCTACGTGGACGGAAGGATGTTAATAAGAACTTTGAAATATTTATAAGTTAAAATCGTTATCCTTAGATTTCCGTCCAAATGGATGTTATTCTCTCTGATCTAACCACCGAGTCTCGTGCTTTTCAATGATCTTCCAAGCTTAAGATTTAATCTGTGAAAGTTTTGAACCCAGGAGTCATTTCAAAAGTAAGCTGAGTTTGTTCGTCCGGGTGAACGTGGTCCTGAATAGGACTGTTGTTGTTGACAGTGACTGACGTTTCGACAACCTGAGCGGTAGTCATCTTCAGAGTCAAAGTGAGTTGTATCACGTCAGTTGATGGTATTATACTCTGGTTATTGATCTGAATACCATCAACTGACGTGATACAACTCGCTTTGACTCTGAAGATGACTACCGCACAGGTTGTCGAAACGTCAGTCACTATCAACAACAACAGTTCTATTCAGGGCTACGATCACCCGGACGATCAAACTCAACTTACTTTTAAGATTTAATGTTATTAAAAAGATGGATGAAGTATCAACCCAGCCAGTCTTTTCTGTTTGAGGATCAGGTTCACCCAAACTGCTTTGTGCACCGCGGGTACATGATGGACGAGAGAATCCACTTAGTTATGGCCCTGCAAAAACACAGCTGCAATCACTGATCAGCTTTTCTTGTTTTTATTACGTTACGCAATGAATTCTGGGAGGCTTCCCATGACGCCCCACTGCCTCTGTGGCATCCCGTAGATCTTGAATTCCTTTCCATCGCTAGAATCGTAAACAAGGAAATAAAACACCCTTCGCTTATCAATGTTATGCAAAACTTTATATGCTAATAAGCTTTCGAGAGGGAACTTTAAACACATTGCCAAAGGCACTTCTTTCGAACCTGGATTGGCTTAAAAACAAACCCCTTTTTCTGTCTGCTTTGTCTTGGGTTTGGAAGACACAATTGTTTTCCAGATTCAGCTCTAGCTAAACACAATTAGACTCCAGTTTTCAACAATGCTTTAAAAGGTCAAGTATAATATGCACGTGACTTTGTTTTCGTTCAGCAAAGTGCTTCACCCACTGTTTCAATACTAATGTCGCAAACGGGTAAGTAAAACTCTATTCTCTCCTCTCCGTTGTCTCGAACTATATGTAAATTGAACCCCAGCACTGTTGGTTGCGAATGGTTTACTACCGACCTTTATACCAACAGAACCAATTAGAAGACTACATGAGTTTTTTGTTATTACTAAAGCTTTCCGAGAAATAATCTTGGCCTATCATGTCCCGAATCGACTTGAACCAATATAATCCACAACGGAACTTGTTGTCAAATGCATATTTGGCTATGGTTCAGAAACTTATGTTGTTGTTGAGCGAGTTCAATTGTTTGAAACCAAAAGATTTGGAAACGATTTCCTTTTATGCACGTGGCTCTAACAGATACTACCCATGAATAAGAGAATATAAATGTTTCGATTAAGCATTTCAAATCATTTCGCTCTGCGGTAGGTGCAGTGTGTATAAACGTGATCAGTGTTCCGCTGTGAAAAATAAGTACCGTGGCAGCTTCGAGATGAAACCGGCAAGAGAAGTTGTGTGAAGTGCATTGTAGAGGCTTTTCAAGAAGACCAGAAGTAGCTACAATACAGTCAAAGAACAATTCTTTTTACCGCCAGTGACCTGAATCTTATGAAAGGTGAGCCATCATAGATTTTAATAACTCCCTGCCAGCTGCCCTGCTTTTTCATTTTCATCATTATTATCCGACCAGTGATGGTTGTTTTTGTATGTTATCGCAGTCAACGTTTTCAAGACGAATCGTTTTTGAATTGGCTAGTTAACCACAACGGAAATGATAAATTAATCCATCGAAAATCTCTCTTGCCGTTGCAATTTTATGAATGCTATAAAGGAAAGCGGCTCTTCACTGAAAGAATTGCATACAGTCACAATTGGCGGGCAGTCTTCATTTGCACAAAAAATGTCCAACGATAGTTCCGATTGCTTAAAGGTAATCTAAAAAGTCTCTGAAAATTTAACTTATGTAACGCTGAGATATAACATGAACCTCTGGTGAATACATTGCTGAATAAGAAAGGTCGCCTTCTCGAGTGCATCTTGAACTCTCTGTGTTACTCGTCTGAAACACTTCTTTATGGTTCACACAAACAAACAATTTGGATTGTCAGTTGTTTGTATTTAAAACATTTCCATCAAATTCCTGTTCCAAAAGGATTCAAAAAGTGCCCGAACTTTTCATGGAGGTACCCACCCACCCAGCAAAGGACCTTGAGTCCATTGTTGTCGCCGTTCGCTAATCTGAAACCTAAACAGTGAAGTGAATAACGCGAGATATGTAATCAAAACTTCCGCAATGTTGGTAGTGAACATCGAGTGACCTCGAGGCCAGGTTCCTTGAAAGCTGATTCTTTTGCATTCTCCTTACTTCATTGCTGCACGTCGACAGATCAGTCAACAGAAACGTGTGGAATTTTTGCCTTTGTTTCATTATCCCTTTCCACCTGTTTACAACATAAAGCCTTTCAACCAATCAGAGAAGATGCGACACTATCCATGCGTGACACGTGCGGAAAAAGGATGCGTGTTGGCCGAGCCCTGCTGCCCACTGCCTGTGTGCCGGTTTCGTTTTTCTAGGGTCTTTGAGCAGGATCGATTTCACTCACGTCATCTTGACCGAACAAGCTTGTTAAATAGTGAAAACAAAATTAGTGTTTTCCCGCGGGACAAATCGGGCGATCTCGTACAGTCAAAGTTAGGCCCGTCCTGTCCGTTCTGGTAGCCAGTCGTAACACAGGACTCACTTTATCTCGCCCGCTCGCGAGGCTGGCCACCTATCAGTTAACGAAAACAGGTAAAAGTGACCTATAGTAGGCATTTTAATATGGGCCTACGGTCCAGCTGATTAAGGAGTTTAAAGCTAGCTTAAGCAACGGAAACGTGAACGTAAAAAACAACGACAACAGCTGCTCTGCACGAGCATTACACCTGTTTGTACACTGCATTTCTTTGACATCTGATGCACGACCACGACGTATAATTTCCTAATTTGACGTTGTGCAGACGATGTGAACACAAGACACGAATTTTCTGTCCCTTTTTGAATTTGGATACAGTCCTCAAGTTTTTAACTCCCGGAAAACTCGCCCACATTTGACAATTTGAGCGAGACTAAATAAAGGCGATAGAGTTTGAATGAAGGCAAATGAAAGGAGCTGTGTTATGAATTTTATCAACATTCTAACAGTGGCAGCTGCCACCAAATTGTGTGAAACAATGAAATAATTGCTCTACGGATGGACAAACTTCAGGAAGATTAAAACAGATTGTAATCGTGGGTTTTCGAAAACTTGTTAGCCTAACAGTTTTTCAAAGTTCATTTTTGTTGTTTGTAACGTTTCATATAATCAACTTGTGACTCAGTATTTCTTTAACAAGAAGCTGTGATTTTGTCATTTACAAGTAGTTTCTCGTTAACGTTAAGTTCGGCACAGTGCGTAAGGAAGGAAGGAAGAAAGGAGTCATGGATGAGAGGACAACAGACGTACACTCTTTACAATATATATTAACATGTTAACAGTGCTGAAGCTCGGACGTCAGCATACAAAGACGCCATTGGCGGGGGCTATCGGTCCATTTTTTATGAGCTTACTGTACCCACCCAACTCATGATGTGAATGATGTGTGAAGGTTGGCCACACCACCGGGGTCTACGTCCCCTATTCTTTTCGAACAGTGGGGTGGGTTCTTTTACGTCCCACTAGAACATATAAGTGTAAGTGCTATGACCTACGGTTTTTCGTCCTTATCCGAGAGGACTAGAAAGTAGACCGGCGCTCTCCCGAGTTAACTGAGCTAACCAGGCGGCGGTTTTGGCAGCGTGATTGGCAATATTAAAGAATGTTATCAATTTAAATTTCTGGAAAACTACCCACCTACCCCTCCCCTAAGCCAATATTGTCACTTAGTTCACACTTAGCGCAAAATGTTGGGTTAAGGAAGGGGTAGCTGGGCAGTTTCCCTGATCCAAAGAATGAAACAGGCAGCCGCGACATGGCCTCTTAATTTTTTTTTATGGTGATGTTTTCTCAGTCTTTGTCGTCTTCCAATTATTTCGGATATCTGCACCCCCACCCCCTTCCCCCACAGTCGCCCTTCGGAGGTGGTCCCCTCTGCAGCGATTATTATGTTTATTTCGCCAAATAAGCTACTTCATCTCAATCCTTGTTTGTCTAACGGACGCAAATCTGTTGATAAAAAATATCACTTATGGAATCCGGAAATTCCTGTCTCCGTTTCTTAGCAAAGTGTTGAATTTTAGAGATATGATAGCAGGAAATTTGTTTTGTTCAGTATCTATAAATGTAACTGTATGAAAATGTTGAGTCTCTCTAAAATTGTCTTCCGACCAACGTAGTTTTTCAATCAGTTAAACCCTCCAACAAAATCTCTATTCCTTGACAATATAATACTATCAGAGATTCGCAAAATCTCCTGATGGCAAACAGGTTTTTTTTTTTTTAGTTTTCAAGTACCACTCTCGAAAAAAGTCCAATATTACAACCGCAGTGGACCTTGGTCATCAACAACTTATAATTTTGACACGCAAAAGGTGCTGTTATTTCGTCCGGTCACTTTTACATACGTTGTTTTGATGCATAGGAAGAAGTAAAAAGCCAATTCAACCAAGGTTTATTGGTAAGCATTTATCTTTTACTTTGAGCAATCAATCCAATTAACGTCCAGATAATAACTTGGACTGATCAGATGGGTTGAAAAAGATAGAACATGTTTCATGACATGAATCTTCAGCTACTTCTGTAAACTGAGGTGGCTCGAACTTTGGAGTCGGCAGTTCAAATTCTTACGGTATGACCATTCAAATAAAAGCTATACTGAACAGTACTTTCGGATTCCAGTGGTACTGTTTATTATGCTGTACAAGGTGTTTCTAACTTTTGGGTCTGTGGATGAAATCCTAGTGTGACCATTCATGTGAAAGCTGCTGAGCAGTATTTTCCTGTTGTGTTGTTTATTATGCTATAAAAGGTGGTTCTAACTTTTAAGCCTGTGGATGAAATCCTAAAGTGTGACCATTCAAATGAAGGCTACTGAGCAGTACTTTCCCGTGTTGCTGTTTATTATACTGTACTACTTCCCTGTAGGTAATGAATGATATCCGATGATAGTTAGACGCAAATTCAGTCACTTTGTGGTGATGAATTAATCCCTCTAACCTCTCCAACACACTCAGTTAAGTCTAATACATCGTATTATTTCGGCTCTTGATTTATTTAAGTCTCTTAAGCTTACTTCGATGTCTAAGAGCTCTTTTAACTTTATATTTTGAGCCGGCTGGAACATTTTCCCCATTGATCTGACGCAAAACTGTTTTTCCGGCAGCCCCCATCTTCTAAACTACAAGTTCTGTTCCACACAGCGTTTGGATCATGGAAGATATTGAACTTAGTCCAGAAATACCAGTATTTATGGACAAGAATGTTTGTAAAAATATCGCACACTCAAACTCTACCATGTACACCATATAGTCACCCTTATAGTATTAATAGCAAGTAAGATCTGTTTTCTGCAGATTTCCTTTTTAGCGCAAAAGTGGCAAACTTGAAAGGGAGATTGAGCGACGGTTAGCTGAAATTTTTTTCTTTTTGGTGTAAGTTATAAGTTGTTGACCAAATGGCCTCGAAAAACAAAAACCACAAGAATAGTTAACGACACCGCAATAATTCTATGACGGCAAAAAAGGCTTGACCAGTGGGGAAAACGTGTTAGTAGAAAACCGCTTAGTTCTTCCTAAAAATAAACTAACATGGAATCTGAAAGCGCTAATTTTGACGAAAAAAATTGAAAATTGAAATTAAATATATGAAGACATCATCCGAAAAATTTTTGATCTGTTTTTAGTTATAGAGAGATTAAGTAATTACCTATTCGATGTATATTGTGATTTGCAACTTTAGAAAAGGTGAACGACTTTTAAGACGCTTTTTTTCTGTTTATTTCTGTACAATTACAAACTGTCTAGACTGTTTAAATCCGTTTTTACTTATAAACAAAAATTGGCAGCTGAATTTTATTGCAGCAATATTTTGTAACATTATAGTGCATCTCACGTTTAGTAAGGCTGTATTTTTGTTCCGCAAAAGATCGGCAAAAAGTGAAAAATCGCCACAAAATTAGATTTCTCCTCGCAACCTTAGTAAATAAATTTTGAGCCTAAAAAAATCTACATACTTTGCGGAAATGAGTTTTATGATTAATTGTTTTGTTACGTCTGAGTGCTCTTTCTGTTTGATGGTGTACATGTGATTCAGCCTCTGTTCCTGATCTTTGGACCATGTCAAGTACATAGAAGAAAAATACCCAAGCCTTTAGTAAACAAACTCTGTTGGTTCAAAAAACGATGTGTCTTCTCTGATCGGCATATCAGATATACTTTACGCTTGCCCGCTTTGTCGCCAGTTGTCCGAGTTTTGTGGATCTCGCCCCTTTTCCCGTTTTCCTTTTCTGATCAAACTGGCGAAAACTTTTCCAATGTTAAAACGTTTTCCCATCCATTTGAATGCAGATTAGCAGATTACATCAACAACAACCCAACACAGACGGGAAAAACAAACAAAGGTTCCGCAGAGGCAGAGAAAGCCGGCTAGCACGCGAAGATAACTATCAAAGCTTAGGGACGGTGTTACGGGTCCACCTAAAATCTTCAGAACTACCATCGCTAACCTCTTGATCAGGATTTTGTTATGTGAGTACTGATTTCTATCTTGTTTCCGTTTCAGCGCCGATTTACATAATACAGTGATGATACTAATGCAGCAATGTTTTTTTCAAGGAGATGACTTCACTGCCACAGAACTGAACGGGTCACAGATCTTTTAGAAATAATTCACCTCGTTGACAAGTTACGTTTTCTGAGCAGCCGAATGACGTTGCATTCATGTTAAGTCACTCTGATCTCCGCCGGCTGGCCGGCACCATTTAGCAACTTATAGGCATTTGAACTAATCCAGCCGCCGATCGATTGTTTTTAAGTGAATCAGTACTAAGGGATTATGTGAATAAGCACTTCAAACGTCGTGTACTCTTATCTCCAAAACGTCTTAGGAGGTAATTTTAGTTAGGCCAACAGGTTTATAACTTTGGTTTTCTTTTGCCGATCTTGGTTTTGTTTCTTCATGACTCCATAACTTTTAGTGAATCGACTTTGATTATTGCCCTGACTTGACTGACCACGAAGAGCTTTCACTTTAACTCACTGTACTGGTCACTCTGACTGTATACCTACTTAAATAGAATTCCATGCTTCACAAAATGTATCAGTTGCGTGTCTGAATTCTCGCCATTGCCTAATTAACAAACTGGATTTTGTGCTCATCCATGGTAAAGCTCTTCTTAACTCTTCTGTAAAGCATCATATCATCGTTTGCTCCTCAGATCAAAGGTGGTTGATGCTGCTAAGCTTCTGTTGTGTTCCAAATTCTTAGTCTTTGAGGCATGCTTTACACCTTTTTACGAGGAAATAATTAAAGCGACAAATTTTCTGTAACAGTCTGTTATCTGAATTTCAGGTGTTTCAAGCTTCGTATCCAAATACAGCGGTGTATGGAAATTTTAGAACAAACAGAGCAGCCACTCTAAAAAAACAGTTTAATTCAGAAGGGTTTTACAGAGGAAACCACTTCCGAGGTCATCATTGTCATGATTCTGTATTTCAAAGGTTTTCCTCAGCGCCATCACCAAGCAAACGCCTTCAAGGTCTTTGTTAACTCATTTCTCTTCATATCCTCTTTAACAAGCCTCTGTTTCGGCCAAATATTTGCCGTTTCACCTGGTTATCCGAGCTTTTCGACTAGGGGAAAATCTGGAGACATGGATCTCGGTTATAATGCGAACTTCCCTGTTGATAAACCATCCGATATTGTTTTAGGGGGGCTATTTCCCATGCACAATAAAAACATCACAGAACATGGCTCTACTTGTGGGAGCCTAAACGTGGAGCGAGGTATTCACAGATTTCAAGCTGCGATATTCGCGATAGAAGAGATCAACAGGAACCCTGATCTGTTGCCAAACATTACCCTTGGCATGTCGGCGTATGATACTTGTGGAAGAGACACTAGAGCTTTAGAGGAATCGCTCAAGTTTGTCATGGAATCACTTGCTAAAAATAGGACCGTAAGCTGTTCAAATGCGTTTACAGCGTCTTCCTCAATGAAAGAACGAATCATGGCAGGAGTTGTTGGAGCAGCAGCAAGTACTGTTTCCATCCAAATCGCAAATCTCTTAAGGTTGTTCAAACTACCGCAAATAAGTTATGCTTCTACTTCAACAGATCTCAGCGACAAAGCAAAGTACGATTTTTTCGTGCGCACTGTACCCCCTGACAACTACCAGGCGCGCGCGATGATCGATGTTGTGCGTGGATTAAAATGGACGTCTGTGTTCGCCGTGAGTTCCGAGGGAAATTACGGAGAGCGGGGTATACGGGAATTTACCAATGACGCGAAAGCGGCAAATATTTGTATCGCGGGGACGTTTAAGATTGACGGAGGTTCGAGCGGCGACGAACAAATCGCCAGCATGGTCAAAGAATTTCTGAAACGCCAGACTGTCCGTGGAATTATTTTATTTTGTACTGATACAGACGCTAGAAGAATCCTACAAGAAGCTAAACGTCAAAGTGCCGCTGGTAAATTTACATGGATAGCGAGCGATTACTGGGGAACGCGGAAAAAAACCATTGACGGTCTCGAGAAATACGCGGAAGGAGCGATAACAATAAGTTTGACGGAGGCAAAAGTTACTTCGTTTAAACAGAACTTCACTTCTTTAAAACCTAATAACCACAGTTTGCGAGTGAATCCGTGGTTTGAAGAGTTTTGGGAAACGCAGTTTAACTGCCGCTTGAGCGAAAGTGCTTGTCGCTCGCGTTCTCTTAAAGATATGGACATGCGCATTGATGATAAAGTGCCTTTTGTTATTGACGCTGTGTATGCGTTTGCGCATGGCCTTGACGCCATGTACAAAAGCTTCTGTCCAGCTAGGAACGGCCTGTGTCCTGAATTGATGAGGCACTTCGATGGCAACCAGCTACGAGACATACTTTTTAACGTAAGCTTCACTGGAGAAACTGGCTCAGTCAGCTTTGATCGCAACGGAAACGGCCCGGGTAGATACGACATTTATCGTCTGCAAGGCGGGAAATACGTAAAGATAGCCTCTTGGGATGATAAACTGTACGATGCACAGAAACTTTACGATGGAGCAAAGAACGGAACGGCTTTGTCACGTTGTGGAGTTCCTTGCACTGCTGGTCACTACAAAGTGTTTGATTTTGACGGATCCTGCTGCTGGACTTGCAAGAAATGTCCTGAAAATAACTACGTGCAAGGTATTTTTTGTTACATTAACTTAAGCTACAGTAAAGCGGGCAACAAAACACTTGTTTTGCATCATTGCTTCAAACAGAATTGATTCAAGGTACTACTTTGGATAATGCTATCGCTTACTTTCTAGACTTTCCATGTTGCGCGGAAAAACTGAATCAAAATTCATTCCCCCTACGCACAGTCCATTTGAGACAACACCGACCAAATCTCACGTGCAACATAAGGCTGGTCAAGGAGATGCTCTGTCTTAGTTGTTAAGAGTGCTGTCCACTGGATAAATCACTATCTAGTGCAAAAAGCATTTGGCTTTCACACACTTATCCACCGGATAAACTATCCAGTGAACCGCTTTTGAAAGACCGGGGCCATTTTGTCAGAGGTTTGAATGTGCTCCAGGATTGAAAAAGCTCCTTTATCCTCAGTTCTGATTGGTTGACCTGCTTGCTTATTTAACAAGAACAGAAACCCCAGGGGCACCCAACCACAATTTTCCGAAAATATCTGTTCGGAAGACGATTTGAGATCTAGAATTTTCGGAACATTTGTTGTAAAATTTTTTGCTTGCCTGCCTCTCCTAGGATTTTCGAACATCTAAAAACTACTATAATTGCCCATTTTTAACGGATTTTTACCCTCAAAAGGTCACCTAGAATTTTCGGGAGCCTTTTTGCTGGCTGAAATTTTCGAAAAGGTAAGTTTTGATCCCTATAATTTTCGGATCACTAGACTTTCAGCTAGGAAATCCGAACAGATGAAAAATTTTTATGGGATAAAAATATGCCTATATCTACCGTTTAAATACTAAAATACGTTTAACAATGCTATATTTAAGTGGTTTTGATTTACATTATCGTTGGGTGCCCCTGAAACCCTACTTCCAAGACAATAAAAGGTAGACCATACTACAGCGATCTCGGTCTACACAATTCCAAAGCGAAATAAGGCATTTTGACGTGTACAGTTAATAATGACAATGTTATTTTTATTTTTATGTACAATGATTACCTTAACTCCACAGGTGAGGTATCTTGCAAGCCCTGCGAACAAGGACAACGGCCCAACGCCGAATTCAGTGGTTGTGAGTCGCTCCCTCGACGCAACATCGCACAGAGCTGGTTCATTATGGTCATGGTATTTGCGGGCCTGGGTATCATGTGCACAATTTTTGTAGGGACATTATTCTACATCAATCACGACACCCCCTTAGTTAAGGCCTCGGGCAGGGAGCTCACATGCGCACTTCTTTTTGGTTTACTCTCTTGTTACGTGTTTTCATTCTTCTTGCTGGCTGAGCCGTCGACTGTGGTTTGTGCAATCCAGCGGTTTGGTCTTGGATTTTCGTTTTGCGTGTGCTACGCGGCAATTCTGATTCGAACCAGTCGGATTGCAAGAATTTTTGAGAAGAGCAAACGGTCAACGAAGCCACCGATGCTCATCAATCCGGCCTCACAAATCGCCATACTAGGCGTATTTGTTTGCGTCGACGTTGCCTTCGCTGTATTAGGGCTGGCAAAATGGCCACCGGATACTGTCCTTGCTTACCCAACGAATAAAGACGTATTGCTAATTTGCAACATTCAAAGTTACGATCTTATCTTTGCGTTGACGTACAATGTGATAATTATTCTTCTCTGTACATTTTACGCGTTTAGAACGCGCAAAACACCCGCAAACTTCAACGAAGCGCGGTACATTGGCTTCGCTATGTACACGACTTGTATCATTTGGGTCGCATTCATTCCGGTGCAAATCGGCGTGAACAAAGACTACGCGACAATAACCCTCAGTATCAATACGACTCTTAACGCTACAACGCTACTGTTGTGCATTTTCGGACCTAAAGTGTACATCCTGGTGTTAAGACCAACGCGGAATCTGCGCAGTAAGTCCCTAAACAGTTGGCGCTCTCATGAAGCTGAATTTCACAACACCACAGGTAGGGACTGTCACTCAGGGACCCTGGATGGGCCTTCGAGTCATTGTACAGTTACAAACTTCTACTATGAGAGTACAATATGAATCACTTTATAAATATGACTTGAGAAGATAATTTGTGTAGACCTCTGTGTAATCTAATTGAAAAGCACTATCATGAGCGTGCTTCACTTGATACAGTCAAACCTCGGACGGCCCTGCTGAGCGGTCACCCTCCATATCACGGTCACCGGACAACTTCCCAAAATTTTCAGTTGCCTTATAATTTCTGCGAAGTTGACCTGTATATAGCGGTCACTCTGTGTATAACGGTCACCTTGCCATTTCCCAAGGGTGACCGTTCTACACAGGTTTGATCGTATTGATGTTTTGCTAGATGGTGAATTTACCACCTAGGAGTGTGATATAGGTGCGCGTTCATTGAATCTTGACACCAGGTTTGCGAATGTTGGGTGTCCGTGGAGCGGGGTCACCAGTTGTGTTTACTCCTCCTAACATCGATAAGAAAGGTGTGAATGCACGTAGCTCACAGGTAAAGATAACAAGTTCTGTGCTATTCTTTCGTTCCACTTCGTTTTTTAACTCTCTCCACCAAAAAGGTTTCCACGAAATGAAACAAAAGGATTTGTCAGAAACTAAAAGTGATAAAACGGGGACGATAGGGCGAGGAAAATGCGCTTTTTCTTTGTCCACTTTCCATCATTTCTCGAACACTTTCTTTCCCACTCCCCAAGCCCCTTGGGGCACCAAAGAGATATTGGAGGAAATCTCCGAAGCGTCCACGCAAAAGAAGTGCTCATACAGTTTTTTATTCACCTTTGTTATTCTGTTGTCACACAACAAGTATTCCGTGATGTTTCTCTCGGCTCCATAATTGGTAGAAAGGTTTCTGTCACGAAAAGCCCTTTTGTATTTGTAAGAGATCTACATAGAGAGTAAAACATCGCCCTATGTACCCATATGCTTGAAGTGTCCCTATGTGAGGCAATATTCGGCGCAATCGCGTGTTTGGTTTGCTCGCGAGGGAGCGCGTACACGCGAACACGCTATTCATGGTCGTTTTCATTTAGTTCCAAGGTGTGTCTAACCACTTAATTCACAATTCGTGAACACAACCATGGCCGCGAATTTCTCCGCTGCAACAGCAATATGAAAGTGCAAGCACACCACTCTAGCTATTTCAAATTTTGGTGAGGTGTTTAAGGGCGCCATTTTTATTATGTAAGTGACGTTAACGTTGTCTTGTAAGAAGTTTTGAGCAAAAAAGATGTAGCTAATTTTCCAGTGTGCAGATTCCTAGGATTTCAAGAGTTATTTGCGTTGCATAATCGTGAGTCTGCACCTTTATTTTCTGTCTATCATCCTTACAGAGTTAGGGAAACTGATGTGAAACATGTGTTTATTTTTTAGGCAGGGAAAAGTCAGAAAGCCAAACAACAGATACAAGCACCAAAAGCAACACGTCCACAGAGCTTGGAATCGAAAATTTGGCGATAGAAAGTGGGCATGTTCATTTCAAGTCTACAGTTTAAGAGAACATTTACACATAAAATTTTATCCAAGCCTAATCCTTGATTACTCTGTTTTCTTTTATTGTTCCTTTCGACCATTGCTGCTATGATTAGTATTCATTCCGCGTTTTGCCACTTTTGTCAACAGCACCAAACGTTTTCCCGCCAGGATTGGCTTCTGCGTCCGCTGCCATTCCCAGCTACTTCCTTACACGTGCTACACCCATCCGCGTGTTATTTACCATTACACATGAAATTTGTAAAAAACAGGTGTGAATCCAGTTACTCGCCAGAATTGTTGTGCAGTGTCAAAACAAACATCTTAACAACACTCAACAACGTTCTGAGTGCTTTGAAATGGCACAAAAAGACTTGTAAAAGACTATCCTTCTGTTCATGCTCGCCAACCATTCGTTACCTTCATTTATGTATCTGTCACGAAATTGCATCTAACATTTTCTAATTTGCCAATTTTTTTATGAAGGGAGTCAGTGTTAAGTTATTTAGGGGCAAAAATTTTGTCTTAAGTATTAACTAAAATTGGTAAATTGTCAAGCCGAGATATGTTCCCCTCGCCAAATGTAAAGTAAAGTATCTGATACTAAAATCACTTGTAGATAGTATTTAAAATGATATTAAAGCGGGACTTATGAAATTTGAATCTTTCTTTACGTGTAATGTAATTGAAACATTTACGAGAGTAGACTTTTGCTAAAAAATATCAATTTTATAGCCATTTTTGTTGCACCGCCGGATTTGTCATTTTGTGAAGACCGTGTTGGCTTAGCTGTGCATGCAGAAGTCGTCAAATTTTGATCCACTACTAGACAAAGGTGGAAGATGGTCCATGTTACAAATTTTGAACCTACTTCTTTAACCCTTGAAACGCCCGTAACGTGCTTTGTACCGCTTGTGACGTCACCAGTTTTAACGGTCAAGGACAACTTTGTCATCTAACTTTAGTAGGAGGAAGAGATCTTTCATTCCATACCAAAATAAGCGCGATTCAGTCAAGGAGGCCTAGAAACCGCAGAAAAAAAAAAAAAAACAAAACATGTAACGTTGACCCGAAAATTCCGATGAAAATCTTGTTCCACTACCTACTTACTCTTCCTGCCTTCCATCTAATCCTACGATTCTAAGCAAAACTAGCAAAAGGGGCAAGAATAGCGAAAGAACAGAGGACTCGGAAAGAAGGCGAAAGGTTCAAGACTGTGTCTCGAAATTTGTTTTCTGTGAATGCCGAAACTTCGGAAGCTGATATCGGAGGATAGAAGGCAAAGAAGTGCTCGACTTACAGACCGCGTTTTAGGCCATTTTGAATCGTTATAGCAATACCAAGACCAGAAAATGCCTTGATTAACTTCTAAAGGCGTTTTCCGGTAAAATTCCTAGAAGCAAATGAGTTACTAATCCTTTTCCTGACAGCTCTCCTTCCCCAATGTTCAAACCAACACCTCTTGAAAATAAGTTATCAGGCAGGGGTGTTGCAAAAATGTCAAGTACTGTAACTTTCTCAACCCACTTCCAAGTGTCTGGATATCTTTTTCCTTATTCCTTAGGTATGAAAGATCCACGGTTTTGGTGCTTCAAACCTTGCACACAGCAACTTATGGTTTGAGAAAAAAAGAACTATTGTTTTGTAATCTACATAATTCAAGGTTGGGACTTAGTATGTGCAGACTGTAGTATGTCTAACATAGCAAGCTTCCCATATGTCTGCATATAAGCCCAGCTAGTAACGTCTGCAAAGCAGGGCCAGTATCCTTGCTCTATTTAGGCCACCAACAGGCTCAACAAATTACCAGATATGCATTTCAAATTTCCCTTCAACCTGCTTGGCAAATCAACAATGACATTTTTAACAGGCCAATCATGGCATGTACTCAAATCCAGGTACACAGGTGGTGTCCAGAACAAGGATTTCAGGGCTGTTTCGCTGATGGACTTAACCAGAAGTATAGCTCTGCCTGTGGTGCTGGCTAGTCTAACATCGCGTTTATAATAATGATTTCCTTTAGTAACAAAATAATCACACTTCACTGTCCACAATAAAAAAAAAAACGATAAGTTTATTATTCAATGCCTTAAGTATATGACAATTTCTAATTCTGACTTTGAACTATAGCACTTTCCTCTTGCAATTCATCATCAATATTATCCTCATCATTTCCGTAAACAACCCATTTTCCATTTTTAACAACCGGCAGCTTAGGCAAAGGTGGTAGCGAGTTATCTGTCAGTTCAACATAAGCCATATTTGGAAATGTCGATCTTGGTGGATTAGGAATTTTGGTAATTTGAACAAAATTTCCATATCGGTCCTTGTATCTTTCCTTCAGAGTGGTGTAAAGTTTATCCAGTGCTTCTTCATTCTATGAGCAACAAGAACATAATGTAAACTGCTGTTAGTTTGAAAATATATTTCTTCAAAAGTTTGTTACTTTTGCCTAACATGGGGACTGGGGGGTATAGAATGACCACATCAACAAAAACACAGAGTTTTTAAAGTCATACATACACACTGGCCCCACTTGTTCAAATGGTGGATAATTCTATCCACTGAGAAAATCTCCATCTAGTGGATAACACAGTTGGTTTCTCTAGATAGTGATTTGTCCAGTGGACAGCACTATCCCTTTTTTTGAACAAGCGGGGAACTGGTAAGTAAATTTTCATAAATTTCTAGCGATAAATAAAAAATTTCTTACTCCTAGCAGCATCTCCAATGCAATTTTCTTGCATCTTTGCATGTATTCTTTTTCTCCCTGAACTTGAGGTGGAACAACAATCTTTTTACTCATTCTGTTGATTAAGCGCTTCTTGATCATTTTTTCTGCGGCCTCCTTCTCAGTCAGAACCCAACCGTCCTCGATCATATCTAAATCTGGAGGTGGATTTCGTCGCTGCATCAAGGTAATAACCTGAAAATGGTGGAGTTATAGGTATAATGTAAAGAAAAATTTCAATTGCAAAAAATGCAGAGCATTATTAAAGTAGGCATCAAGACTTACAGTGAGAGATCTACCTTTAGACAAGGTGGTCACTTTGCCAAGAGTTGGCATTGATGTTTATTTTATGTTTGACTGTTGAAATTAAAACAACTTGCACACAGCATTACTACCCTGAGCACAAGTATTACATGGCTTTATATGCTGGAGAAGGTGCCACAAATCACCTTTTTTTGTAAAAGCAATTTTATACCTGTGAACTCTCACACATTATGAGTGGCTCTCATGCCTGCGGACTTAAGACATCAGTCTAACACATCGAGAACTATTTCTCCTGCATGAGTGACACAAATGCAGAAAAATCGTCCTTTAACACACAATGAATGATGACAATTCAATTCAATTTCCACAACAATAATTATTCCAAAAAGGAGCTGAATAATGACTCTGTGTCCTAACAAAATCAAAACATGCTAAGATTGTTGTCTTTCAAATAGCTTTGGAATTGCTCATAGGTCGTCCAAAAATATTTGGACATTTTTGGCAAGGTTCTGATGTCAGCATAAATCTTCCAAAGCTGATGGGATATTTTCGGAAACCCCGGTCACAGGCAAGATGAAAATCTCATGCCTTTGACTCAGAAAACATTGGCGGGTGCCGATTTGTTAAAAGGAATATCACTGCAATTCTGGGGTAAGTTCCATAACCACTCACATGCAGTGCTGTCAACTTTCCTGGATAATCCAGGAGACTCCAGATTTTGGACCGTATCTCCCGGTCTCCAGATTGGGGTCTGATATCTCCCAGATAATCGCCAAAGTTGCTATTTCTTGTGGACTCGACTTTCCAACTATAAAATTTCAAATATTTTGTATTGTTTGAGCTACTGTTAGCATGGAACGTTTCCCCATAAATTCTGGTATGCCACTGCAATTTAAGCGATAATGTGGCTAAATATGAACTGTTTATGTGCTATATACATCGATTGGAATCAACGAGCATCTTTGGCACAAATGACATCATTTCTTGTGCAATATGATGTCATCTATCGTTTCTTCCCTATCAATTCTCAACATTTGATGACGTAGGGGGGTTGACAGCCCTGCACATGCAGCTCTGTTTGTAGTTCACCCAGGATAGAGCCAGCCCTGAGAAAGAGATGGCCTGGGTGACATTGGCGAAAAGTTTCTTTATCTGATGTGAGGAAACAACGCAATTAATGCGACTAGGAATATGCAGAAACCTTTTCTAGCCTCTTACCAGATCACCATATTTCTTCAGTTGTAATGCCTTGTGATGTGTAGTTTGTATGCGCTCATGTTGTACAAGGGCTAGCACTAATCTCTTTATCAGATCCGTGCGAAGCTTTACGAAGGGATTGATTCTTTTCCTCGTGGGAAATTTTCTGTGAGTTTTGTAGCGTACAGGAATCATGTTTATGCAGGGTAAAACAGATTTCAGGAACACACTCTCGCCAGCAATTCTCCACAAAACAGCAGCCATCTTGAATTTTGCCCCCAACTGGTCGGCCTGGCTACCTAGTATTTTTGGCAGCAATACCTATGTACAGCGGAGTCGTCAAGCGAAGGGGTAGGTACTTCATATATGATTATTATTATGTACCGTAATATACTTATTATATCTTATTATATAGTATTATTATATACAACACCATATACCCCTATATACCCCTATACAACACCATATACCCCTATATACCCCTATACAACACCATATACCCCTATATACCCCTATGCAACACCATATACCCCTATATACCCCTATGCAACACCATATACCCCTATATACCCCTATGCAACACCATATACCCCCATACAACACCATACACCCCCTTACATCACCATACACCACCTATACATCACCATATACCCCTATATACCCCTATACAACACCATATACCCCTATATACCCCTATGCAACACCATATACCCCTATATACCCCTATGCAACACCATATACCCCTATGCAACACCATATACCCCTATGCAACACCATATACCCACATACAACACCATACACCCCTACACATCACCATACATCCCTATACATCACCATATACCCCTATATACCCCTATACAACACCATATACCCCTATACAACACCATACACCCCCATACATAACCATACACCCCTACACATCACCATACACCCCTATACACCACCATACACCCCTACACATCACCATACACCCCTATACATCACCATACATTCCTATACATTCCCATACACTACTATACATCACCATACACTCCTACACATCACCATACACCCTTATACATCACCATACATTCCTATACATTCCCATACACTACTATAAATCACCATACACCCCTCAACATCATTATACACCCCTACACATCAACATACATCCCTATACATCACCATATACCCCTATACATCACCATACACCTCCATACATAACCATACACCCCTATACATCACCATACACCTCCATACATAACCATACACCCCTATATATTACCATACAGTACTATACATCACCATACACCCCTACACATCACCATACACCCCTATACATCACCATACACCCCTACACATCACCATACACCCCTTTACATCACCATACACCCCTATACATCACCATACATTCCTATACATTCCCATACACTACTATACATCACCATACACTCCTACACATCACCATACATTCCTATACATTCCCATACACTACTATACATCACCATACACCCCTCAACATCATTATACACCCCTACACATAACCATACACCCCTATACATCACCATACACCTCCATACATAACCATACACCCCTATATATTACCATACAGTACTATACATCACCATACACCCCTACACATCACCATACACCCCTATACATCACCATACACCCCTACACATCACCATACACCCCTTTACATCACCATACACCCCTATACATCACCATACATTCCTATACATTCCCATACACTACTATACATCACCATACACTCCTACACATCACCATACATTCCTATACATTCCCATACACTACTATACATCACCATACACCCCTCAACATCATTATACACCCCTACACATCACCATACATCCCTATACATCACCATATACCCCTATACATCACCATACACCTCCATACATAACCATACACCCCTATACATTACCATACAGTACTATACATCACCATACACCCCTACACATCACCATACACCCCTATGCATCACCATACATTCCTATACATTCCCATACACTACTATACATCACCATACACTCCTACACATCACCATACACCCTTATACATCACCATACATTCCTATACATTCCCATACACTACTATACATCACCATACACCCCTCAACATCATTATACACCCCTACACATCAACATACATCCCTATACATCACCATATACCCCTATACATCACCATACACCTCCATACATAACCATATACCCCTATATATTACCATACAGTACTATACATCACCATACACCCCTACACATCACCATACACCCCTATACATCACCATACACCCCTACACATCACCATACACCCCTATACATCACCATACACCCCTACACATCACCATACACCCCTATACATCACCATACACCCCTATACATCACCATACATTCCTATACATTCCCATACACTACTATACATCACCATACACCCCTCAACATCATTATACACCCCTACACATCAACATACATCCCTATGCATCACCATATACTGTGCTAAGGCATGTGCTAATCTCCTCCGTGTCCCGATAATTGTAATTACAGCTTTGCCTAATGTCCCATCCATTCCATTTTTACCAAAACATTTCATCACTGCTGTACCTATGTATCTGGCGTACGACCATTCAGGTCCAGGGCATTATGACGCTACAAAAGGTAAATAAGCATGCATAAGGCATTAAGACGGAATCCACTAGGAAATTGAGTAATTTTAATTTTCAGTGTACAAAAATACCAGAATAATTCAAACAACATCGCATTCTTTTTTATATTTTTCAAGGGCTATGGATGCAATTAGTTATCTGTAACACCAAAGAATGTGAAAAGAAAATGTCTCATGAGAGCCAGAGAAAACAAATGTCAAATTTCACAAAATGACACCTTACACATGAATTTTCAGAACTTTACCCGTGTTTTCACAATTCTTGTGAAATTTGACATTTATTTTGTCGGGTTCCCATCACAAATAGTATTTGGTGTTATTACAGATGACTGTTTATATATCCATAGCCCTTGAAAAATGTGGAAAAGAATGCGATATTAAATAAATTGTTCTGGTACAAGATTTTTGTCCACTGAAAATCAAAATTACTCAGTTTCCTGATGGATTCCGTCTTAAGCCTTGTTTAAGTGTAGCACGTTTGCTTGGATGATTTGTTATTGGCATTTGTACGTTTTCCTGCCCGTGTGTGTGAAAGGTCTTTTAAATAAGCAAATAAATATATAAAGAAATAAATAATGATTTAGAGGTAACACATCCACAAAGTGGTTCTTCTTCTACCTGATTCCTGATCGAATTGTGATTTGGAAATGCTACCGGCAAAAAAAAACTCTCGGAGCAAAGGAGATGAAGAAGAACAAACTCAACCCACATATGGCGTCAACGCCGGGATTATTACCTATTGGATTGGCAAACACTCAATCATAAATATCAAAGAAGATACTCTCTTATTTACAGATGAAGAAAAAAACGAGTGTCTATCATTGGAAACGTGGAAATCTTAAAGATCAACTAGTCCATAGGATAATAATAATTGTAATAATTATAATTCATCATGATGATGATGTATGTTTTACTTACACTATATTTTTTCTCTGGTATGTTTCCAGAGTTTCTGAATTCGAATGATGAAATGGAAGGAAATGACACTAAAACCAGATGTACCTGTGGCAAGAATGTGAAAGACCCTTCCAAAATGGCTTGTACATCTTCTAAATGTCCTTGTAACAGAAAAAGTCAAGCGTGCTCAAGAAAATGTCGATGCTTCAATTGTAAGAACAAAAGTAATGCTGCCACTGAGGGAGAGAGACAATTAGGCGAAACCCGCAAACGCAAACGCGGATGTACATGTGGTAACACCTTAAACAAAGAAGATAAAGGTCGTGTATCGTGCAGAGATGGAAAAAGAAAAACAAAATGTCCATGCGTTGCTGAAGGACTCGGGTGTACCGTGTCATGCAAATGTTACAACTGTGGAAATATCTTTCAAATTGGCGGTGTTTCCGCTTCACCAGGCACAGGAAGAAAGAGAAGGAGAGCTACCATTTCAACCTACAAGAGACAACGAGGAAAAGAGTTTATGGAAAGACAGAAAGCTCCAGTGACCTCGGGACCTTGGAGACTGCTAGAAACATTGTGTCTAGTAGTTTGTAAGGAAATTCTCTTCATTAGAGAGCTTCCAAGAAATTCATCAAACTTTTCAACGCTGTACAACTTTGTTGCAGAATGGGACAAGGTTAAGGAAATGTCTTTAACGATTGAACGGAAAAGTACAGCTCAAGTAGCGGCAAAAATCGCACATCTGTCAGAACATAATAATTGTTGAGCTTTTGAACAAGAAACAGAAACAGGGTTACAAATTTAACCTCGGGTCAGAGATCATGAGAGATAATGCCAGCCATAAAACTCTGCGAGTGAGGGGAGGCGAATTGAGGGAAAGGTGCACTGTTTAAAAAAATGTGCATGAGTGTATAATCAGGTTTAAAAAATTTGTGAAGTCGAGAGGTTTTACACCTGGGAATACACAATTGCGAGCTGCGAGTTGTTTTGAATGGCTTCAAATTCTCCGCTTATTTACTAGATGAACTCATTTTTGCACAAATATATTTAGATTGGTGGTTATTATGGCCTAAAAATTGAACGTAAAGGTTAGCCGTTTTTTTATCAGACATAAAGACACTCATTTTACCAACATAAATTTCTTTGTTTTGTTTTGCTTTTAATGAATTATTAATGAATGTCTGAAGTTTATTTATGCTTTTGTTGATTATATTCTGTGAAAGAGCTTGGCCTAGGAGATAACTATCAACCAATCAGACTGCCCAAAAACACCAAGCCTGAGTGGATATATACTAAATAAATTTTAGTTACCGACGATTGCAATGTATTAAGCAAATATACCCATCTGCTATTTGTGAATTAGATTTTCAGTGAAAAGCTCAACAGAGTAGGGTAACTCCAGCCAGTACATATAATTATTCAATATCGTTTTTTATTGATGAACTTGAAATTTGAAGGTCATATACCAATAATGAAAATAAATAAATAGATGAATTAAATAAATAATGTTTTCTCTGCTGACCTTGGAGCTAGTAGCCGAATTGCGGAGGAACTGCGGAAATCAGACGCATTTGCATTCGCTTCAGTCCATTGTTTAATCTCACCGCCCCCTCCGCCCTCCACCCCCCAGTCCCATAACGGCACAAGTCGGCCGTCTTACTCTTCGAACCAATAAACGACGAAAACGAAGCCAACGAGAACGCCCCCAAAACAATAGGAATATGCTTGGATTAGCAAAACACTACGACATTACTTTGCCGTTGCGCGACTGCGACGTGATGTTAGATTGACCTTTTAAAGCCAATATCAGTTTGGAATTTAAGCAATCAAAGGACTTTTTGCAGACAGCTATTACCACCACGGGGGCAGCCATGCTATGCAGGCACACCACTAGTAGCGAGCTTTGACAAGAATTAATGCTATATATGCTTTGCTGAATGTAAGGCATCTAGAAATAAAATGGGACAATGACACACATAAAAAACTATATGGGGTTGTATGGTGATGTGCAAAGACGCGTATGGGAATGTATACGGGTGTATGGGGACGTATAGGGGTGTATGGGGATGTATTGGAGTATATGGTGTTGTATAGGGGTGTATGGTGATGTATAGGGGTGTATGGTGATCTATAGAGGTATATGGCGATGTATATGGGTGTATGGGAATGTATTGGGATATATGGTGATGTATAGGGATGTATGGTGATGTGTATGGGTGTCTGGGGATGTATAGGAGAGTATAGTGTTGTATAGGGGTATATAGCGATGTATAGGGGTGTATGGCTATGTCTGGGGGTGTATGGTGATGTATTGGGATATATGGTTAGGTTTAGGGATGTATGGTGATGTATAGGAGAGTATAGTGTTGTATAGGGGTATATAGCGATGTATAGGGGTGTATGGCTATGTATGGGGGTGTATGGTGATGTATTGGGATATATGGTTATGTATAGGGATGTATGGTGATGTGTATGGGTGTATGGGGATGTATAGGAGTATATAGTGTTGTATAGGGGTATATGGCGATGTATAGGGGTGTATGGTGCAGTATAGAGGTGAATGGTGATGTATAGGGGTGTATGGTGATGTATTGGGGTGTATGGGAATGTATTGGGGTGTATGGAGATGTATAGGAGTATATAGTGTTGTATAGGGGTATATGACGATATATAGGGGTGTATGGTGATGTATGGGGTATATGGCGATGTATAGGGGTGTATGGTGATCTATAGAGGTATATGGCGATGTATATGGGTGTATGGGAATGTATGGGGTGTATGGTGATGTATAGGGATGTATGGTGTTGTATAGGCGTGTATTTCGATGTATGGGAATGTATAGGGGTGTATGGGGATGTATAGGAGCATATGGTGTTGTATATGGCTATACGGTGTTGTATAGGGATATATGGTGATGTATAGGGGTGTATGGTGATGTATCGGGTGTATGGTGATGTATAGGAGCATCTTGTGTTGTAGATGGGTATACGGTGTTGTATAGGGATATATGGTAATGTATAGGGGTGTATGGTGATGTATAGAGGTGTATGGTTATGTATGGGAGTGTATGGTGATGTATAGGGACACATGGTTATGTATAGGGATGTATGGTGATGTGTATGGGTGTATGGGGATGTATAGGAGTATATGGTGTTGTATATGGGTATATGGCAATGTATAGGGGTGGATAGGGATATATTGGAGTATATAGTGTTGTATAGGGGTATATGGCGATGTATAGGGGTGTGTGGTGATGTATGGGGGTGTATGGTGATGTATAGGGTTTATGGGGGTATATGGTGTTGTATAGGGGTATATAGGGTTATATGGTGTTGTATAGGGGTATATAGGGGTAAATGGTGATGTATAGGGTGTATGGTGATGTATAGGTGGTGTATGGTTATGTATGGGGGTATATGGTGTTGTATAGGGGTATATAGGGGTATATGGTGATGTATAGGTGGTGTATGGTTATGTAAGGGGGTGTATGGTGTTGTATGGGGGTATATGGTGATGTATAGGGGTATATGGTGATGTATAGGGGTGTATGGTGATGTATAGGGGTGTATGGCGGTGTATAGGGGTGTATGGTGATCTATAGGGGTGTATCGTGATGTATAGGGGTGTATGGGAATGTATAGGGGTGTATGGTGATGTATAGGGGTGCATGGTTATGTATGGAGGTGTATGGTGATATATAGGGGTGTATGGTTATGTATGGAGGTGTATGGTGATATATAGGGGTGTATGGTGATATATAGGGGTGTATGGTGATGTATAGGGGTGTATGGTTATGTATCGGGTGTATGGTGATGTATAGGAGCATATGGTGTTGTATATGGGTATACGGTGTTGTATAGGGATATATGGTGATGTATAGGGGTGTATGGTGATGTATAGAGGTGTATGGTTATGTATGGGGGTGTATGGTGATGTATAGGGTGTATGGGGGTATATGGTGTTGTATAGGGGTATATAGGGGTATATGGTGTTGTATAGGGGTATATAGGGGTATATGGTGATGTATAGGGTGTATGGTGATGTATAGGTGGTGTATGGTTATGTATGGGGGTATATGGTGTTGTATAGGGGTATATAGGGGTATATGGTGATGTATAGGTGGTGTATGGTTATGTAAGGGGGTGTATGGTGTTGTATGGGGGTATATGGTGATGTATAGGGGTGTATGGTGATGTATAGGGGTGTATGGTGGTGTATAGGGGTGTATGGTGATCTATAGGGGTGTATCGTGATGTATAGGGGTGTGTGGGAATGTATAGGGGTGTATGGTGATGTATAGGGGTGTATGGTGATGTATAGGTGGTGTATGGTTATGTATGGGGGTATATGGTGTTGTGTAGGGGTATATGGGGGTATATGGTGATGTATAGGGTGTATGGTGATGTATAGGTGGTGTATGGTTATGTATGGGGGTATATGGTGTTGTATAGGGGTATATGGGGGTATATGGTGTTGTATAGGGGTATATAGGGGTATATGGTGATGTATAGGTGGTGTATGGTTATGTAAGGGGGTGTATGTTGTTGTATGGGGGTATATGGTGTTGTATAGGGGTATATAGGGGTATATGGTGTTGTATAGGGTATATAGGGGTATATGGTGTTGTATAGGGTATATAGGGGTATATGGTGTTGCGAAGGGGTATATAGGGGTATATGGTGTTGTATAGGGTATATCGGGGTATATAGGGGTATATGGTGTTGTATAGGGTATGTAGGGGTATATGGTGTTGCGAAGGGGTATATAGGGGTATATGGTGTTGTATAGGGTATATAGGGGTATATGGTGTTGTATAGGGTATATAGGGGTATATGGTGTTGCGAAGGGGTATATAGGGTTATATGGTGTTGTATAGGGTATATAGGGGTATATGGTGTTGTATAGGGTATATAGGGGTATATGGTGTTGCGAAGGGGTATATAGGGTTATATGGTGTTGTATATAATTATACTATATAATAAGATATAATAAGTATATTACGGTACATAATAATAATCATATATGAAGTACCTACCAGCGAAGGTTCTCAAGATGGCGGCCACACGATGTCGAAATCTTGAAAATTTGCTGAAATTTAAGCCTAAAAGCAGGGAAAAGAGAAAGCGACTATACAAAAACCTGGTCACCGCTCTTGTACAATATGAAAGAGTGGAGACGACGATAAACAGATGCCATGATTTGTCACGAGTGGCAGAAAGGGTGAGCCCATGTAAAATATATAGCTTTAAAATAGATTTGTATAGGTAATAGCATGATCAGTAGTGATATTTGGCATAAACACCACGAATGATATTTCGAAATTGTTATGCGTGAAATTTGAGACAATCCTGAAATATCACAAATGGTATTTATGTCAAATATCACGTACAACACAGGGAATTTTTGATGATTCCCAAAGTGGGAAAAAAACAGGAAATTGGTGGGGTTTTCTTGGGTTTTGGTTGTAATTTCCCAAATTGGGAAAATGCTACCAAAACCAATATTGGGTTCAAGTAAACCCAATAAAAACCCGCGAATTGGGATTTTAGTGTACCAACTTTAACCCACGAATGGAGTTTTCGCGTCCCATATTTATCCCATTAATGGGATTTTACCAACCCACAAAAACCCCAAAAATGTGATTCAATTGTCCCAGTTGAACCCCAATAGTGGGTTAATACTGGGCCATCTGAAACCCAATGTACGGATTATATTGGAACAGTAATACCCCAACCATGGGTTTTTATTGCCCCAGGTAATCCCCAATTAGTGGTATAAAGTTAGTCCACTTTTATCCCATTAAAGGGATAGTATTGGACCAATTTAAACCCGAGGTATGGGAATATATTGGGATAGTAATACTCTAAAGATGGGTTTTTATTGCCTCAGTTGATCTTCAATAGTGGGATGACATTGGCCTACATATTTCCTGAACTATGGGATTTTTTTGGTCCAGAATGTCATTGTAATCAATCAAGCAGCCTTTAAAAATATTGGTCCAGTTGTAAAACACAAAATAAAGGTTCGACAATATTAAAATGGTTTACAGTAACATTTATTTTAGATGACAATGCAGGTGTCAATTCAAACTGGTTGATTGTTACTAAACAAGTATTTAATCTGTATCTCTTTATATGTAAATATCGTCCAAAAAGTACAATATCATTGAAAAATGTATCATAAAAATATATTAAACTGTTTAACTTAAGTTCATTCATCAATCATAGAGCAATGCCGTTATGCAGAGTCATATTGTCGAAGGCTATTCCGTACATATATCAAACAGCTCAATTCCTTTATGAACACATCAAATGTCCCTTAAATAACTTCATTTTCATGGTTAAGAGCAACATTTATATCAGAACCACTATGGTATTTAGTTATAGCTAAGTCCTACCTGGGAAAAAACAGCGTCAAGTCATAATTATAATAAATGAACCAGTCTCTTGTATAGTTTTTACATAGCGAACATGTCAGAACATTCTTATATTTCCTCTAATACATCGAAGTCTTCGATTTCAATATTCCGCCAGAATATGATTATTCTAAAGGATTCCGTGGACGATTTGCAGCAAAGACCACAGTCATCTGTAGAAACAAACAAGGTGGAAACTTCATCTATAAAAACGAACAAATAGCACCCGACAAGAGATGATCTAGCCTCGTACGATCTCAACGGAGCAACCAAACACGAGTTTCCACACGTACCTTCCTCTTTAATGCGCGATCCAGCTGAGTCATTGTTTAATAGAAGACAATTTTGAAACAAGACAAATGTAAGCAAACCTCACAAGTGAATATTTTGCGTTAAAATCTTTGGATGCATTCATTATAAAGACAATCCGTTTGCAAACTACTGTTGTACTGCACAGAAGTCCGCCTAAAGATTTGAACCAAGAAAACCTGATCTTGTACACATTTCTATTGGTTCAAAAGCCGCACGTGATCGCGCGTCACTAAGCGGAGGCCTGGACGCCAGTTCAAGTACCAAACATGGCGGCAATTCGACGGCACGATGGAGAAGATTCTCTGTCTTTGAAAGCTTTAACTTGTGGTCCGTTTCAGAGTTAAATGCACTATGCCGACGCTCGCAAAGAGTAAAGCAGTGAGAAGAAAATATTGTATTGTTCTCCCAGGTGAGGGAACCTTTGAAAAAAGGCAGCGGGCCTATTCACAGATGCAGCGAAAAATGTAGTTCGCCGAAAACTCCATGCGAAGCAATCTCATTAATCAGATTGGGCTCGAGTAATTGGGCAAATTTCAGCTCTCAACAGAAGACACCTTGATATCGAGAAGAGTTATGCGCCTAGTGGGATCATTTATAGTTAATTATATTGAAGCGGCTGCATGCGATCAAGTGCATGCACTGAATTACCATACTTTTGGTTTTCAAATAAGCCAATGAAACTTAAACTGTTTTGTTCTAAACTTAGCAGATATGATGTTTGGAAAATTAAACTTTTTAAACATTATTTGTACACTATGTATGTTGGTATTTCAAGAGCAATCTGTCATTTCTTTCAAAACTAAACTCAACATTTGGGAAGATTTACTAGTTACCAAACATTATGTGTATGAAAAATATTATTCTTAATCCTTTTCTGTTTTTGGATTGGAATTTATTCAATATTTCCCATAAAAGAATATAATTATTGGCCTAACCCTTACACTGTAATGCTAACACAAGATTACTGTATACTTTCCCACCCAATATAATAGTAATAATAATAACAAATCTAGATTTAATCAAATCCTTTTCCAAGGTGGGGATTTCTTGTCCCTTTCATTCTCCAAAATTGGGAATAACATGCTGCAATATTTCCCAACTTGTGGAAAAATAGCCCCATTATTTTCCCATATTTTGGGAAATAAACCCATTGGTTTCCCAATGTTGGGATCTTCGAATCTATATTGCATATTTTCCCAAACTAAACACAGCATCGGGAAAACGTAACCCTAACTTTAACCAACCCTGTCCCAAGGTGGGGATTTCTTGTCCCTTGCATTTCCCAAAATTGGGAATAACATGTTGAAATATTTCCCAACTTGTGAAAAAATATTCCCATCATTTTCCCATATTCTGGGGAGAAAACCCATTGGATTCCCAACATTGGTATTTTAAAAAATATTTTGCTTCATTTCCCAAAGTGAACCCAGCATTGGGAAAAATAAACCCGAACTTTTACCAATCATTTCCCATGAGAGGAAAATGTTGTCCCAAACATTTCCCAATAATGGGAAAAATCCCCAACATTTTCCCAGTTTGGGAATTACAAAAAGTTTCCTGTGCAAATCATGCTATTATTTGTTTATACTACTACCCACAAACGGTTTGTAATTTTCACATGTAGGTATTTCAAATTAAGCTGAAATACCACTGCTCTAAGCCAATCAAATTGCAGAAATTTCTCATGTAGTAGTATAAGTATAGGTAATAGCATGATCAGTAGTGATATCTGGCATAAACACCACGAATGATATTTCGAAATTGTTATGCGTGAAATTTGAGACGATTTTGAAATATCACGAGAGGTATTTATGCCAAATATCATGTACAATTCATGCTATGTAATATTTGTTTATACTACTACCCACAAAGGGTTTGTAATTTTCACATGTAGGTTTTTCAAATTAATCTGAAATACCACTGCTCTGAGCCACTCAAATTGCAGAAATTTCTCATGTAGTAGTATATTAGACGGAAGCCACCAGAAAATTGAGTAATTTTAATTTTCAGTAGACAAAAACCTTGTACCAGAATAATTTAAAGTATATTGAATTGTTTTTTACATTTTTTCAAGGGCTAAAGATGTATTTAGTTATCTGTAATAACACCAAAGAAAATTTTTAATGGGAGCCTGAGAAAATGAATGTCAAATTTCGCAAAATGACATTTAAAACATGAAGTTTTCAGAATTTTATGTGTGTTTTCACAATTCTTGCGAAATTTGACATTTTCTTGCACTCTCATGAGAAATTTTCTTTGGTGTTATTACAGATGACTAATTACATCTTTACCCCTTGAAAAATGTAAAAAAGAATGCAATATTCTTTAAATTATTCCGGTACAAGTATTTTGTCCACTGAAAATTTAAATAGATCAATTTCCTGGTGAATTCCGTCCTAAGCTTAATGTTGTCTGGGAAGAAGGATATTTATCAAAGCATCACAAAAAGTTTCTGAAAATCTCACTTCATTAGAGCTCCTGTGCCCTATCCTAAAAAAGCTATCAACAGGGCCATAAACTGACTGGGGGGGGGGGGGGGAAGGGGGGGAAGAGGGTGGGGCATAATGGCTCAGTCAATTACCATCCTCCCCTCCACCCCTGGCATTTGTTGGTCATTTGTTACCTTGTCAGTCCAGGTGGTGGGGAATTTGTCAGAAAACCTCTGCCCAGGGGTGGGGCATTTTTCCATTTTTCTAGAAACAGCATTGTTCCTTTTTCAATAGTTCACTCAAAATATGCCCATTTAGAAAGCTATTGGTATTCTATAAAGCAGATTTTATGTGTGGTTTTGCTCCATCACACTTGGGCACACTTGGAATTGACTGAGCCATAACCTGGTCCAGGAGGTTGAAATTTTCTATTCTGTGGTTTTTTTCTGCAGGAAGGAAATTTTGGCAGGTATTTTTTGTGTGCCTTGATTTAAATAGGGAATAAGTTTGGGGGTATTCAAAACAGTCTGAACATTGGTGTTGTACTGGGCGTGTATGCCAGCCACGTAGCACTAGACTTAAGGCTCAAAGAGTTTGTTTTTTGGTTCCAGATGATTGACCTTGCTAAACAAGGAAATGAAGAAACAATAAACAGCTGGATAACAGTGAGTAAATTTTTTAGATTCCCTATGGCGTCAATTTGCACTATAATTGCATTCAGGGCCTAGCCTCCTCCAGACACTCACATAGCGTAAACTAACATGGGGATGAGGCTGGTGTGTGTTTAACCCTTTAAACCCTAAGATCAAAATTTGAATTCTCATTTGTTGCCCCTATTCATTTCCTACAGAAGTAGTTGGGAGAAGTTGAAAAAATATCAAGCAAATTCATCTTGTGTGATCATGTCTGTAATTCTCATGACCACTCTGTTTAACAAAGCACTGATATTACAAGGAGAAATTTGATGCTGATCACTGTTAGGGCTGAAGGGGTGAATACAGGTCTATTTTACAGAAAATATGGGAGGACTTGTGTCTGCTTAATATGGGTTCGTCTTGACACAGGAATTTTTTTTTTGTGATCTTCTAGAAAAAAGAGTTGATCCCCAAAGTGTTTGGCCACCTTTTGCCTCGTTATGAAGACAAGGTGAGTGGGTACACAAAGGTGTACAAAATACCACCACGCAAAACAGATACTGCCAAGATGGGAATTGTGGAATTTGTTGGAAATGAACTTCCTCCTCTACTGCCGTCAGATGATGAACTAAGAAAACTCCGACTAGAAAAACTGAGAGACATGAGTAGAAAAGGAATTCCTATCAATGGAACACCTGTGTGATTAGAAGTGATAAGTTGATTCAAAGTTTTGTACGAGGATGTTCGCTGTTAGCACAGTGATAAGATCTTGTGATCTTTTTTTACAATGGAGAAGCTGAGTGTTGGTTCAAAAGACATTTTATCCAAAAATGTTCCCTTAATTCTCTCAAGGAATCATACTTTTGCCAAGATTCATCACTTCAATCTACAATTTTTATGTACAATCGGTGGGCTTATATAAGTGATTTCTGAAAAATGAATTCAATCATCTATCTATGTGAATACGCTTATTGCTGCACGTATTTTGCGTCCTGTAAAAATATCAGCCATCCCTTCCCCACTAAAATCAAGGACTGACTTAGCAACTTAACAAGAGACATCATCAAGTATTATGAAAGGCCTTAGAGATTTGAAAAAGTTATTAAATATTTTGAAAGCCTTTCTTCATTAAGGCCTGTTTACTTTGACTCATCAACGCCAAAGTACTCTTTATGGAGATGACATTAAGAGCTTGTGAGTGCAGTTCAGTTTTGATTTTCCCCTCTTAAAACGGCTAAGTGATAAAAGATTTTTTAAAAACATTGGACAAGCACTTTCATTGACTTTTTCGTTAAAAAGTAAAGGTATATTTAGCCCAACATATGAAACTAAAGAGCATACAAGTAGTTACTTGCGTTATTAACGCCGAAAAGGAATTTAATTTAAAAAGTGCCGTACATATGACTGTAATGTTTGTTTTTCTGAACTGTGTTAATTGCTGTCTGAAAGCTGATGTACTTGCTTTCAATACTTTGAATTTTATAAGCCAACATCAGACCTCGTTTGAAATGAGAGTGAACACATAATTATAGTCCAAAACCTTTAACGACGATGTCGCCCTTACACCTAACAGGTTGTTAAAAAAATTCAACAAAGAAAGCGAAAAAAAGTCATATAATTACACAAACTTTGGAAAACCCGTTATGCCCAAAAATTAAGCTAAAACGTCCCAAATTATCTGAGAAAACAAAATTATTTTGCTTTGCTTTGTATTTTTTTTATATTTTGAACGTTAAATATACTGTGAAAAAGCCCAACCCATTTGTTTCAACTGATACAAAAATGATAAAAATTTCGTCACGCAGTTCCAATCGAACACTTTCATGTATACTTAACATTAAATTGGTAAGATGGCCTCGATAATTAAAATTTTTTGCCAGAAATTGCACGCAAATGAAGAACGCCGTGTTTAATTCCGGTTTGTAGGTGACAAAAACTGCCTGTGGTAGTTGCTCATTTGTTTTCTTTGTCGGTCGACTCCATTAGTTTGAAGTGTATTCAACAATAACAACAGGTGCAAGAGTCTATTTCATGAGAGAGCTTCAGATGGCTTCCGGACACCTCCAAACCCGTGTTTTTATAAGCAAAAAAAAAACGTTTACTATTCGTTTACTTAAAACCCCAGCCAAGTTTACAAAGAAAACCAAACAAAAAGCCTTCCAAACATCTTTACTTGTCATCACATTTGAGTTAAAAAGTGGCGTCTAGAAAAAAAACGTCAAAGTTATAATCCCAATCAAGTCTTTTCCTCAGGCTTGATCGATGATCTCTAAATAATTTTCCGACGAGATTTAAGAGCTTTGGCGATAAAGAAGACCTTATTTGCCAAGAGACTTTTAAGCTAGTAGATTTACACCGCTGGAAAGAAAACGGGCCATGATGAAAGACAATTCAAGTTCCCTCGACGAGTGTTTTAACGAGGGTTATGTTATTTCCTTAACGGCGTTGCTCCCTGTTCTGAGTTTGTCGATTTTTTCTGGTGTGGCAGCCGTGTTTCTTAACGTTTTAGTCATTTGGACGATCTACCGAAACTCTATCCTTCGCTGCATAACAAATTACTGGATCATTTCTCTCGCCGTAGCAGATTTACTGGTTGGTATTTTGGGCGTGCCCGTGTGGTGCTTAAAGCTTCTCCATAAAGCGCGAATTATCAAAGTTAATGTTCATAATATCTTCACCTGTATTCTTGTACTGACGCTGGTTTCGTCATCTTTGAACCTTTTGGCTCTTAGTTTTGATCGGTTTATTGGCGTAACATCTCCATTTCGCTACCCGGCTCTTTTAACTCAGGAAAGATGTCGAAAAGGTATCGCAGTTATATGGGCTTTATCCGTTTTGGCGGCAATCGCCTCATTGCGAAGCAAATGCATTGTCAATGCAGATGGCCACCTTCTACTTTTCGCCGTGATCATCGGAGCACCCTCCATTTTTATCTGTTATTTTTATTTTCGTATCTTTAAAGAAGCCATAAGACAAAAAAGATTGATCATGGTGCAGCAGCAATCCAGTTCCGGTCAGCCACGTTTCGTTAAAGAAAGCAAAGCGGCGATGACAGTTGCCATGGTGATTGGATCATTTGCTCTTTGTTGGTTTCCAAGTTTGATTGACGCTGTCATTCATCTTGTAGCTCCCTCATTTTGGCGAAACACTCAATTATATCTCGGAACGACGCCATTAGCTTGTTTTTCGTCTGTTGTAAATCCCATTCTATACTCGGTCAGGAATAAAACTTTTCGCAACTCTTTTCGAAGTGTTTTTATGACCACAAGAGTTTGTCCGCGGAATGTGGTAACTGACGTTTGTGAGACACAGCTGAAAGTCTCAATGGGCTAGTGGTTTTTACAGTCAAAGGCTTATTTTTTAGTTTTTCCAAGAATGACGGCTTATGTCTTTCCGTTACGGTAAACAAGTCTAAAAAAATAAGTCTTAAAAGCTCGTGTGGTTATAATCTCCTGTGGAAAAATTAAAATCTGGAACTGTATTGTAACGGCAATGACCTAGTGTTCAAAATACAAATGACCCGTAAGGTATACTTATAACAAAATTGGTAATTTTCACCTTAAAGACAGCAAAATCGTTTGAAAGGAGGGAACACTGAAAATTAATGGACGCCCAAGTCGTCTGATTTTGTCCGCCTGTAAACTTTTCGACGATTATCCATGGTGCTGATCTGTTCGTTCAGACTGACAAGTGGAGCAAAGCCCGACTTCAATTCACACAAGATGAGCAAATGTTTGACGATTTGCCCACCTTCTGATGGCAACCAGCCATTCAAAACAAATACTTCAAAGGAAAATGGCAAACTGGCATTCCTATCGGGCAGAAAGATCTCTTGGCTATTTTACAAGCAGCATAGATCCCACCAGCACGAAAGAAAAGAATGACAAAGTTGCAGCTGAGGGTTATGAATCCGGAGTTTCCGGATGTTAAGACTGTTGCCAGAAGCGGTCTTGGACGCTGATACAAGTTGCACGTGATGTAAATTACTGTCAACAGGGGATCAAAACTTTCGGCAAACCTTATTGCGTAACTTTGCTTTGAAACAGATGGAGAGCGCGCTATAGAGCCGAACAGAATTAAACCGCCTTCATGTAGAATGAAATAAGTAAATAAATCACAATGGTGGTGGTGGTGGTGGTCAAATGGATGGTGATGACGATGACGACGATAACAACTATGATGGTGATGATGATGGTGGTGATGGTGATGATCAGAAGTCTGTGATCATGCTGATGATGGTGATGATGTTGATGATGATGTTGATGTTGTTGTTGTTGTTGTTGTTGTTGGTGGTGGTGGTGGTGATGGTCATGTTGATGGTGATTATGATGGTGATGATGATGATGATGATGATGATGATGATGATGATGATGATGATGATGTTGATGATGACGTTGATGTTGATGATGGTGGTGGTGGTGGTGGTGGTGATGGTCATGTTGATGATGATTATGATGGTGATGATGATGATGATGATGATGATGATGATGATGATGATGATGATGATGATGATGATGATGATGATGATGATGATGTAAGAGAAGATACAGGGGATAAAGTTGTAATGATATGATATTCATTTGGAGACCATCATCTTATATTGCACTTCTAGTGAAAAGAGATGCCAGTATCAAAGGTTCGACATGCAAAGTCCAAGCCTTTTCCTTTCAACCCCTCTCCCGTCTGAATGTATAATAAGTAAGTACACTAAGTTTAACTAAAAATAAATCAACTTTATTGTCCTCAATAGCGTTCTGCCTTTCTGTTACTACTGTGTAATTTCAACTGTTTGCTGGTGACCCCGACCGCATAACATGAACTTCTCTTGAACGTGAATGTTGTAGTTAATTTTTTATCTCAGGTAATTTCTGTTTTTCTTTTGCTTCAACTTGATCAGCATACATTATCATACCCAAAAACAAAAGAAAAACAAAAATTACCTGAGGTAAAAATTAACTACAATCCTAACCCTAAACATCGAGTCTTGTATTTTTCACTCTTCCTGTTATTTCCTTGTGTTCTTTAGTTCCATCGCAGCCATTAGCATTGATGGCCTTTTTCTTTATAATCCTGGATTAATACTTCTTCGCTGCGTCTTCGTTTTTGTGGTTTTCAGTGTGGTTGTTACAATGTTTGTTGCTTTTTCAGTTGCTCATTATTTAAGGAAGCTCATGCAAGCTCATGCAAGCTCCTGGCGCCATGTAAATGAGTTCAATGCCTTTGTTTTAAGTGTGACGGCGTTTGGAAATTACCGCAAGCCCCTCTGCGAAATCATCTTTTTCTTCGTTTACTTTCTTTTTGATTTGAACGGAACTGCCTTTTTGCCTGAAAAGAAAAGGACGGAGTGAGGAAAACGTACTATGGGGAGCAAGGGTGGCGCAGTGGTGAGAGCGCTCGCCTACCACCAATGTGGCCCGGGTTCAAATCCCGGCGTCAATGCCATATGTGGGTTGAGTTTGTTGTTGGTTCTCTCCTTTGCTCCGAGAGGTTTTTCTCCGGGTACTCCGGTTTTCCCCTCTTCTCAAAAACCAGCATTTCCAAATTCCAATTCGACCAGGAATTAGGTAGACGAAGAACCGATGTGCTACCTCCAAATCATTATTATTTATTTATTTATTTATTTATTATTTATTCATCTATGGGTAACTTGTACCTTTCAAGCCCTTCGATATCATTTAACGACATTGACACATTTTTTAACCCGCGATATCAGGAATGCCGGGCTACCCCGCTGCTGCTACCAGCTCCAACATTTGACTTTCTCATACTTACTTGTACATACTTCCTTAATTTCAGACCCCATTGTTCAAAAGTCAGATGGTTCTGTCCCCTGATAATTCCGCCAATGAGGGGCTTATGCAACGACAACGGCGACTGCTACGAAGACGTCACTTTAAAAGTGCGGAATTCGCGCTGCCTCAAACTTAATCGCGCTCTACTCCATCTCGTTTAATTCGTCAAATGTTGGCAAATTTCTTTGGAGTTGTATTCTAAAGGATTGTATCAAAGTTCAGGAAAAGAAAAGGAAAATTGTTGTTTTGTGTTCCCGTCCGCGACAAAACGTGAAATTAGACACTTTCACGTTGTAGTCGTGCAACGACGGCAAAGAAATGTACAAAAAAAGCGTGATGCACGTGCAAAGTTGTTATTTTGCCAATCTAAACCTATCGGTTTTTTGTTTCGTTATTTTTACGATCCGACGACGCGACGGCAACGAGAACGTCCAAAACAACAATAGATCTAGTAGGCAAAACAACAAATTTGCACGTACATCTCACTTTTTTGTACATTTCATAGCCGTTTTTGCACGACTACGACGTGAAATTGCCTAATTTCACTTTTTCTGGGGAACGTAAACAGGCCACGACGAAATGTTATTCTCTTTCCAAACTTGAATATAGCTCTTAGAAATTCAACTCCGGGAGGGTTCGCCTACATTTGACAAAGTAAGTGAGTTGGAATAATAGCGATAAAGACCGAAAGAACGCAAATTCATTTTTGACGCGACGTTTTCGCTGCCTTCGCGTCGTCCTATCGTAAAGTCCCTACTATCCAGCGGAGAGCGCCCTTGGTTGTCGTAACACTAGCTTAACACCCATCGACATAAAACTCTTCGCGCTATCCACTGGATAGAGATTTATCCGGTGGATAGCGCTATCCTACGTTTGAGCAACCGTGGCCAGGTGGGTAGTGTTATTTGAAAAACTGGGACCTGACCCTCTTCCGTATTCGAACACCGCGCGACTGTTGTCATGGTAATGAAAATCTGTTCCCCGGCGCTCTTTGTTGTGGCAACTGAAGACGACACGGGTACTAGTGGATAGCTTTCGGGTGATATCTTACTTGTGCTGCCTACTCTACACAGCAGCCCTTCCGAAACATTTCCTATTTTGCTACTCAAAAGCAAGCGCTGCCATTGGCTTCTTTGAGGTAACATATGAAGTCTAGCAATGAAACTATTTCCCGCAAAACTCTCTGAGCAGGTAAAGTAACTTATTAGTAGCAGTGTACTTTCAACCGCAAAAGTTGATGGCGGCCAATTGACTTTTGTAATAGAACTACTGATAGCTTTGTTGAGTTGTAAGAAATCACTTTTTAATGGTCACTTGTTAAGGGCCCTTCGGGAAACCGGCTAATCTTGTTAACTTCGAGAAAATCGAAATTCTTTTCCCTCAGAACTAGTCATTAAGCTGTAAATATCTACCTGCTCACTCGTTCGCACCACTTTAGGGATATCCCCTTCACGGTTAGCAATGTTAACGTTAGCGCCATGCGTCATTAAAAGCTTCGCCATGTCGTCCATTTCGCGCCCGCTTGCCGTGTGAAGTGGCGTGTTTCCAGCGAATGTAACTTTATTTACGTCAGCGCCACGTGTTATCAAGTACTCTACCACGGGATACTTTCCAGCTTCCACTGCGTGGTGTAATGAAGTGCGGCCACTGTTGGAATCCTGAGTTTATAAAGAGCAATGTTAAAAAGTTGATTCTCAAAATTTCTCAAACTCATCGTGACATTTCTTGATATCTGATGAAAAAATTCTCGTTTTGCATCTTTAATTTCTCATCTAGAACGACTTTCTTCGAAAAAGTTGCATCAAACACTTGACACATTTGTTTTAATACAATATCAAACACCTTAAACTGCGTCAAAAAATCATATACTCCACGCCTCGCGTTTTCAGCTCTCTTTATTCGCTTTGATATTTGATGAAACACTGCTTCTCGTGTTTGATATTTACTTTTAGCCTGCTTAGAGAGTTTTTTCCAAATATAGAAAGTAAAAATCCGCCTTCCGCATTCTGTTCCAGTGAGTAATGAAACGGACGAAGTCGAGGCTTATAGTGGCGATAGAATAACTTCAATATTATCTGGCTCTGAAGCTTAAGGGAATAAAACAAAAGAAATCACCCTGAGATGAATAATAAATTCCTTTTCTCTTACTACCTAAACCTTGAGTTAAAACTGGCTTGTTTTGGAATGCATTCTCAGAAATTTTTTTCCTCCACTCTGTTTTGGCAAATAAATATGATATAATACTGACCTGCTGGTTAATATCAGCTCCCATATCAAGGATGGTTCCTATCAACTTTTTGCTGCCCTTTAAAATGGCGACATGGAGGACTGTCAAACCTGCAAAGAAGAAAAGGTCAATATCCTTTATTAATATTGGTAAATATCCTTTATTAATATTGGTAAATATCCTTTATTAATATTGGTAAATATCCTTTATTAATATTAGCCAAGTTCTTTTTTTGGCCTTTTAGTCACCTTTTATGGACCGTGTATTCTCGTTCCCACAGCCCGTCGTTTCTTGGTCACGTGATCTTGAAACGAGAGGCCTCTGAAGACCACTGGTCCGTTAACAATTAAGCCGAGTAGCTCTGGGGACGAGAATGTGGACCGTGACAAGTCGAAGTCATTGGCCCTTAACCATAGGTCCTTTTACGGAACTTGGTCGCGTGCCTGGATACCACTTAGCAACGGCTCGATGGCTAGCTGGCGAGGCACCCAAGCGTTCATTCTGATCACAAAGCTTTGAATGCGATCGAGTGAAGCATTTCTAGTTTCATTGTTCTGTTTGAAAATTAATCGAAATGACTACCTCTAGGGCTTAAAAGACGTTTGAATTAAACAAGCAAGGCTTTGCCCGATCGTACTCAAAACTTTGTGATCTTAATGAACGCTTGAATGCCTTTTCATCCAGCTAGCCTTTGCTAAATTGTATCCAAGCCGAGTGACCAGTTCTGCAAAGGACAACTAAAAACGCCAAAAAAAGCTCGAGGCCGATCAGTATACACGCGGGTCTACTCGACTAGCAGACGTCCCTTCCACGTGTTACGTCACAACTCAAACTAGTGTAGTTATATTAAATTTTCGACCCTACTCGCCATAGAACCCCCGTAACTCAGTGGCTAGAGCATCCGAACTTGCCCTCAGAGGGTCGTGAGTTCGATTCTCACCTCAAGCTCGGAATTCTTTTCGGAGCTTTCTGCAGTGTTAGAAATCTCCTTCTTGAACTACCTACCTTGAGAATTTTTCAAGTCCAACCTCAGTTTGACGCGACTTATCTGGCTGGCATCACGGATGACATAAACACAGTTCAGGTCATCTTCTTGACATGCCAAATGTAAAGCGGTCTGACCATGTCTGTCCATAAGATTAACATCAGCTCCGCATTCTATAAGTTTTCGTACTATGTATAATTGGTGCGTTATTACGGCAAGATGAAGTGGTGTCTAGAAGAACAAGTATCAAGGTAATCGTTACACTAGCCTGCGAGCAAGCTTTCCTATTTGGGCAAGCAAGCCGTGCGAGAACGCGCGAGCGAGCGGCGAAGCCACGAGGGGCAGAGGGGCTTTCGCGTCTCCTCTAGCGTGCCTCTCGCGAGTCTACTTTGCTCGCAGGCTATACTGTAGTTACACTAGGAATTTATGCCTTTTTTCTAATGAAACGATTTTTTAAAATGTTTTGCAATCAAACACAACAATATCCTTTTGACTTAAGTACGTTCACGCGGACCCTGTGAATTTTCGACCAGTTAAAAAATTTGACCAGTCGCCTCCATCACACGGGACCGTTCGATATTTTCGCTCCGTTCACACGGAACTTTGAACGGCTGGGCGGCTAAAGTTTCGTACGGATAAGCCGGTTCTGAGTGAACGAAACAAATAAACGCACGAATTTTCTGATGCCGTGTGAAAGTAGCCTTAAATATCCGATGCTAAGTTCAGTGAACTAAGTGCAAATAGGTGGCAAAATGCACGGATGTATTTGTACCTGTCTAAGCTTGTTATAAATATCAACTCCCCTAGACTTCATTTTTTGTATGAAAAATTCGGTCAGCGGTTGGTCTCCCTGGACAACAGCTATGTGAAGAAACCTGGAAGAAAAGAAGAAAATAACTCTGACACCCAGATCTTTTTGCGACAGTTTCCATAACCTGAATCTTAGAAACTCAGATACCGTAAAATTCCGAAAATAAGCCCCTCCAAATATAAGCCCCCCAAACCGGTAACGCGAAAACCCTCCGTTAAATCGCCCCTCCAAATATAAGCTCCCCAGGGGCTTGTACGTGGAAAATTGCCCGCAAATACAAAGTAAAACAAAGCAAACAACGGTAAATTTACTTCCAACTATAAGGTTAGCCCAATCGATTTTGAAACGCAAATTTCCCTCCATAGATAAACCCCTCCGAATATAAGCCTCTCCAAAAATAAACCCCTCAAAAAGGGCCTTCGAAAAATATAAGCCCCGGGGCTTATTTTCGGAATTTTACGGTATTCCGGGTCGCCGTGGTTACTCATGATCACTTTGAACCGTCTGAGAATGTACATGCCCACATGCGCATTGTCCCAGTCATTATACATCGTCAGTTCCTGGAATTGCTTGCTCCGAGCATAAACATGATAAAGACTGACAGGAAGTTATTACGATTGGCTGTTTGGATTTTGATTTCCGCATTTTATCTCCTCTTAGCATTACTGACAGCGTGTCTTACATCACAATGTTTTTTCTACTACTTTCCATAAGAATGACCACGAATATTATTATATCAGGACTATGTTATACAACAAAAACGTCACCGTGGGTTTCTCATACAAGAATGATATACTATAGAGGAAATTTAAAATGTTTAAATATGAGCGTTTAGAAATCAGATAAAAAACCGCTCATTTTTGCATCCTTAATTTCTCCTGCTAAAATCATTTTGTTTGAGAAGAAATATCAAGCATTCGACACGTGTTTCATCACCAGATGTGAATACGTCGAAGTTTGTCAAACATACTCCGCTGCGCGCACGTCGTATTTTCAACTCTCTTCTCGGTGTTTCATCTGGTGATGAAACACTGCGTCTCATGCTTGATAAATTACATGATGGAAAGTCGTCTTATTTTCTTAACTTAACCAATCATTCATTTTTGAACTATATGACTTATTATTTCAGACATCACACATTGCTATTGACCATAGAATTCAACCCTCGCTTGAATTTTTTTTTTTCGATTTTTCCCTCATCGAAATCGGTGAAGCCTAAGTTCGATGATATACTTCTGGTTTAAACCATTAACCCTGGTTTGAACCTGTTTCCCAAGTTAGATCATACGTAACCAAATCATTGAATTACGCATGAACGGTTCCAAGCCATCTCTTTCGCCTCTCGGGCAGCTGAAGTTAGACTAATATTAAAAGTTCTATGAAATCAGCTTCTTTGAATGTTAAAGTTTCCCCGCTTTTCTTTATTCAATGAATGTTGTTTTGTACAGTGGAACCTCGATATAACGAACTTCTAAAGAACAAAGTCCTCGGTATAACCAATATAACGAACGATTTTCTTTACCCCAGTAATAGTAAAGTATATAAAAAAGAACCTTGATATAACGAAACCTCGGTATAGCGAACAAATTTTGCCAGTCCGGCCTTTGCCCTTCGTTATATCGAGATTTTACTGTATCAACCAAAAAGGCAAGACTTCCCAAACATGCGTCGCGTAGGTTACGATACGCTTTATCGCATTAGGCGCCCCTGATAGACGTCTTGAGACGTCTAAACTGAATCAGTAGAAGAATGCATTACTGCATGTTGGTGCTGGTTCAGACAACATTTACAACAGATTTTTTTTGCGTTTGTATGCATATAACAGTCAGTAACACCTTAAAAATGCAATCACAGCAGAACATCATGTGGTGATGTGATGTAAGCAATTTTTATAGCTGCGTTTCTCGTGGGTGGGACGCTATTAGCAGCAGAGAGCCGGTATACTTTCCTAGGCGACCGTAGTCAAAGATGCTAATGATGAAATTGTAGGTTTGCGAGTTGTTGGTGTTGTAACCCGGGATAAAACATCATTAGAGAACTTAAGCTCAGAGGTTAATAACAAATTCCGGGTGGAAACCACCGCGGAAATATAGCTCAATTTAAAAAAAATTGCGTTGGCGAGCCTTCTCAAGGTTGAAATTTGGGTAACATGTAGTATGCAATCATGATAAGTGGAAAAGTACAAAAATCCCCAAATAAAAGAAACTTATGTCTTACGTATCTCCATCTTCATCCTGGCCAAATAAATCAGGCATGGGTGTTGTTTCCGCCACCGTCCGCACACAATCCCCAACTTGCCCTTCAGCAGCTGAAGTCGAAACAGTTTCTTGTGGTTTTCGCTCAAGCGATTCTGCTGAAATATATCCCGATGAAGAAGATGCTAGAGAGGTTGTCCTTTGTATGTCTTGGACATCGGATTCTTCATGTTCGATGGCAATTTTTTTGTGACTGCTTCCGCTTTCAATTTCATTCGGACTTGATAGCTCTTGTAACTCCGACTGTCTTATTCGCCAGTGATCGGACTTTTCCGTCGTTTCTTCGGTCACGCAAGACTTCGCGGGAGGTAGTTTGTTAATGCCAAGCGTGGGACTGGATTTATTATCTTCTTCTATCTCTTCCAAACTCGCTCCCTTTGCTGTCCTTGAATGTCCTTTGCGACGTTTTCGATTGCCGTCTTTAAAGCAATTAGACGTTACAGCAGCTTTTTTTACTATTCTTACAATTTAGGCGACAAAGGAATGAACGCCAGATCCACGCCAAACGCGCATTATCAATAATGAAAAAAAAAAAAAACCACTCACCAGCCATAAATCTATTAACTCTGAATTTCTGTAACCACTATCGGCGATCCTTTCTTCCCGCATTTCACTCATCGGACAACAAAGTTTCATATCTCAGGCTCGACTGTGTAGTTCCCACTTTGAACAGACATGTTTTACGTTCCTGATAAACAGCATATGCATCACTAGTATTTGAGTGACAGACGATGCTAATCACTCCATCGTGATCAGCTTGTCCAATCAGGAGCCTCTACGCAGATGGGGTTTTCCCCCCCAAACAAAAAATAATCTATTCAATCACAAATTAACCTAGCGCGCATAAATATACGACATTAAAAATATAGCGATTTAAAGCCAATGGTTTACCATCAGCACAATGGTATCCATCTGAACAAAGTGATTTTTCATTTTGCGAGATCCGTGACCATACCCGCACTGCAAAAAGTGTATCTATCACAATTCTAACCCTGTTAGTATAATTCCTTGGCAGTAAAGACTCAAAACTCGACACCTTTAGCGCTGTTTGTCCTGGTTATTAACAGCAGCATGCCACCATTTTTTATCTCTTAGCGATATGGGCTTGTGGCTATTAAAGTAGTTTAGAATAATATGTTAATATTTTTTTCCCTGTCCTTTACGGTACGAGACTGAAGCCGAGATATTGCCAGAGAAAACTAGAGAAGTATGATTGGCAACCCCTGAGGAGTCATAATACCGGGCTGTTTGTTAGCTACAAAAATTTTGCATCGTAATAGCCCAGCAGATATGCAAAAAAGGACATGAAGGCCAAAAGTTGTTGTTAGCTTCAGCAAGCTGTGCCTTCAATAGTGCCAGTTTTGTATAAAACCATTACTTTAAATTTATACATTATCGTTAAAATGACTTGCTCCATTCTATAGCTCAATTCTGGCTTGCTTTTCCAGCTACAACCAACTGTCCGAGGCAAGCGTCCAATAAAACGCATGAAAGCGAAACAACTAGTTGCCATAAACAAAGTCACGCCATCAACCGTGACGCGTCACTCACGAAGAGGCTTTTATCGACTTTGACTCGCTTTCAAGTTACTATTGCAGCTACAGCTCCGTCGAAAGAAGTTTATGGTTAATGAAAGCTATAACATAATTTTTGCGTGAAGGCATATCTTCATCAGAAAGCAATGACCCCAACCTGTCCCCCCTGTCCCACGAATTCCCTCTCAGATTCTCTCTTTTCCAGTTCCCTCTCGCATCTCAGACCAAAAAATGGCGGCTTAGAGCGGTTGTGCGTTTGAGATCAGCAGCAATTGGTAAGAATTCTTTATAATGGCTCGTTGAAAATGCATATCTGCAGTGAAAAACACAGAAATAGGTCGTTTAGGGGCAACTACAGAATACAGGGCCATATTTTACGGTCGTAAACAGAAGTCCCACAGCAGCTTCGGGTTTGCTTGCTTCATGTAAATTTCAGATAAGAGGATAAAGTCATCTTTTCAAAGCGCGCTAGCCCTGTAAATAAGCCCAGCCCAGCCTATGTAATCATTGTGTAGATTTAGAGTAAGAAGATGGTGGCTTTTAGGGGCGTAGTTAGGATTTTTTTAAAGGAGAGGTCACCCTTATGGTACTACGTAATGGATTGGCATCTCGACATCCACGCCGTGTTTTACTAAAAGTGATATTTTTTTGGATGAGCAGTGAACGTGGGGGGAGGGACAAGCCCACAAAAATAGCTGCATAGATGAATCAAGTTCCATGTAACATAAATTACTCTACCGGTGAATCAACGGCCTTGTATTCACGCAGTGAGAAGGATCAAATATGTTGTCTGTATAAACCAATGGCTGCTTAACTGCTTTGACCTTCATAGACTGTGAGAAGTCTCTTAGTTTTCTCTTGAGTCAAGAGATTGAGAGCACATGTAAGGGCCGTGCGGCGAAGCTAAGAGAAATGAGGGCGGAAGCCCGAGCAAAGAAAAAACAATAGAAACAGTGATGGGATCTTTGATCTCCATATTGCTTTTTTCCTGTAAACAAACAGTTTCCGTTTCACTGAAACGGTAATTCAAAATCCAAAAAGACCTCTGCAGTTGTCCTATTTCCTCTCTCTGCCCCAATCTCTACTCTTTTTTCCCCATTCATTTGCATTATTTCACTTTTTCACTCGCTGCACTTGGCAGTTAGGAAAGAAGGAGGACCTCTTGTGGTCTATGACTTTCATAATTTTAGTTATGAACAGGAACATGGTCCACTGCAGATGTTATTAATGTGATTGCCGCCCCCCCCCCCCCTTTTTAAAATTTGTGAGATAATTATTATCTCACAAATTTTAAAAAGGGGGGGGGGGGCAATCACGGGCAATACAGAACAACCCCCCTAGCTATGCCCCTGGCTCTTTTTATGGGCTTAAGCCCTGTACATTGTCTTCTGTTATAGGTTTTGTTGTGACACATGCATGAGCACATCAAAATGGAGGTTAATGGAAACTCAGCTGATGTACCATCAGATGCCATCAATATCATTGTTGAATTTGCCCAGTCAAGTTCCGAGGGAGACAAAGAAAATGGAGATATTCTAAATAGCAGTGATGATGTGGCAGTGCATGTGTTTCAAATCTCATCAGAACTTCTCAATTCATCTCAATCACAAGTGTCGGTAATGAGTGATGCAGAGGCTACAAGCAGTAGGTCGCAAAGGGCTTCGCACATTGATGTCATTAAAAGACTGAAAAGTCATCAGAACAAGCAAAAGACATTACAAGCATCAAAATCAAAATCATTTCCACCAGCAGGACCTTTACCTTCATTTACCTCTCCACAACTGCCAGTGGTCGCAAGAGAGTTACAATTCCATAGTGATGAAGTCGTCAATTGCCAAACGCAAGTTAATAAGACAAACAGAAAGCGAAATATAACCAACGCTGCTCCTGTGGAGAGTTTAGTTCAGGGATCAACAGTTGAAATGAGGCCTGGTCAGATCACCAGTTCTACAAAATTAGCTCTTCAGACTTTCCTGAAAAAGAAAGCTGCTGGTATTGCTAATGGTGTAAGTGTTGAAGGAAACAAAAATACAACAGAGCCTGAAGTACAAATTACTTCACCTGATGAAGAAGCTGGGGCCCGTGATGACCAATTACACTCAAATCAGGCTGCAAATAAAGATAAGGATCTGACTGAGGTATCACCACCTTTAGAGAGCGTAAATGAAAATGGAATGGGAATGGCTGGTGTTTCTGAGTCACTTACTACAAATTCACTGGAGTCTGCACAGGAATCCCAGAAAAAAAAGAAAAAGAAAAGAAAGAAAGAAATGATGTCAACAACTGTTCAAAGTAAAAATTTCATTACACCATCAACCCAACAGTCAGATATTGAACAGCCTAGTGGAGAAACTGGTGTCACTTTGAACCAAGTGGTATCAACCCCTGTTGTTCAAGAAGTGGATGTTGTTGTGTTGCCATTAAATCTTGAGTCTGATAATTCTGAACAAGGGATTAAACCACAAAAGAAAAAAAAGAAGAAAAAAACAGGTAACACTGAAAACATTTTGCTTTTAAATCTGAAGGTAATGTAATGTGGCATCAAAAGTTAGAAAAAATTAGTATGGTTATAACAGTCCAGAGGTAATCTGTCCTCAAGAGATGCACGAGTCTGATTACTGCCATGCATTGGTCCAACAACATTATTTCATTGGTACAACGATTCATGTGTGCCTTAGGTAGATTTTTTTTCATCTGAAAAATGATGGTCCGTGGTGTTGTCTTTGTCTCAACATAATGTTCGACCCTGTGGTCGAAAGTGATGTTGTTAATTATTAAGATTTTATCAGACCTGTGGGGCTGTGCTCTAGCTGCACCTGATGGCCCTTGGTACCTACCTTTTTCTCCCAGCTGACCAGAAAATCTTAGTTTTTCTTAAAAGTATTAACCAGGGCACTCTAGCTTTGACAGGTTCAAAGTATTGTGATCCCTTTTTTTAGAGTACAGCAATGGACATTTTAAATCAGATTTTGTCCCGCGATCGACTCTATATGCAACTCTGATTAGGCTTGAACCTGGGTCAGAGTGACAAAAGGCAAAAATGCTCTCACTAGTATGTCACCGTTACTCCCCTATAGAGTCTTAAAGTGTGACGTCATAATAAACTAAATCTGTGAAATTATGGGATTTGTCGAGATATTATTAATGAAAGAACAAGATCCCAAAGGTCTACTTTCCAAACATAAGCGTTCCAGGGCAAATTGTCTTTGAGATAATAGCCCAGTTATGCTCTGATGACTCCATGCAAATCCTTCTAAATTTGACTCAGTTCATAACATTAAGAAGCAAGTCAAATTTAGGAGAATTTGTATGGAGTCATCAGAGCAAAATGGGACTAGTAACTCAGAGGTAATTTACCCCACAATGCTAGTTTTTGGCTAGTAGGACTTTTAGATGTTGTTCTCTCAAAATATCCCAACAAATTCAATAATTTCACAAAATAATAAAATTTTTATGATGTCATCTCGGTAGAACTCTAATAACAGCTGCAACAGCTGCCTTTGTTAATTTTGCAGATCCCAAGCAGCCAAAGCAGGAAAAATATTTGTCTTACGACTGTGTGGAATGTGGCAAACATTTCCCCAACAAAACAGCTTATTCAGCTCATATGAACATCCATTATGACAGGAGGCCGTACAAGTGTGTTGAGTGTGGAAAGACATTCCGACAAAGCTCACATCTTGAGAAGCACAAGTTGCTTCACACCGGTGAAACACCTTATGTCTGTCAGTATTGCAACAGAGCATTTAGATGTCGATACAATCATCGAGACCATGAACGAATCCATACAGGAGAGAAGCCTTGCAAATGTAAAACTTGTGGCAAAATGTTTCGTTGTTCTTCTAAACTCTCTTCTCACCGTATGTCCATTCACGGGATTGGCTCCTCTCGTTACACCAAAAATGCCAGATCTGGTAAAGGGGCCTTTTCGTGTAAAATATGTAAAAAGACTTTTTCTTGGTCAAGTGCACTTTCGACACATAAGAAAACTCACAATGCTGTTGGGACATATAAGTGCACTAAGTGTCCAAAAGTGTTCAAGTGTAACAGCAATTTGTGGAATCATTTAAAAACACATTCTAAAGAGAAACCTTTTGAATGTGAGCTTTGTGGACAGCATCTAAAACGAAAAGGAAACCTCAAAAGACATCTATTGACTCAGCATGATCCTGAAGAAGCAGAGGAATACCTCAAAACGAGTAAGATGTTTGCAGCTTCTATTGACAAGAAATCAAAATGAACAGTTTTCTGTTCCTGACACTGTTTCTTTTAAACTTGAAGAACATATGAACTTTTAGGAGCTATATTTGAGGTGGTTTAGAGATAAGTAATGCAAAAACTTTCATACCCCTCAATATTGCAAGAGTGCTATTAAGACAAATTTTGAAAAAAAAAAATTCAAATTCGTTATGTATTAGTAAAAAAATACCATGTTAAGGTTCTTCCAAAGAGTTTTTTTAATAATATTTTCCTCTAGTTAGCCAGCAACCCCTTCCACCTGCCTCTAGTCCAGCCAGAAGCACTTGAAAAATTAGACTCCCACTTTAATATTTTTATATATTATATTATAAAATATAACATCATAAATTTCAGTATTAAATCTATCTTGTATGATCATGTCACTCTAAGGGCTGAAAGAGTTAAGCCTCAAGAGACTTACAGTGTTAAGATGTAAATGCAGAAAACATTATTTACCGGTACACAGTACTTTGTCCATTTATTATTATCAATTTTTGCTTCTACACTGTACTCCGTCCTTTTGCTCTCAATGGTTCCCTGGACTCTGCAACCTTAACACTACCAATTATTAATTCTTTTCTGACAGTAAAAATAAGATATTTTATAGCTTATTATTGATTCAGTTCTGTTAAGTGATTTACATCAAATAATTTTATGCTGAATGATTCACAGTTTTTGACTGAGCTTGTTGTATACCATTTGATTTAAGTTTTATTAGTTCTATTTCACTAGAAGCGACTGATCCATTTAAGACAGATTTGCTGTTTATTAGACAGTCTTTCTTGCTTTCAAAACAGGATGGTGTTCATTTTGGATGAATAATCTATCTGATTTTAACCTTCTGAGTTAATATCCGTCTGTTATATAAGACAGCTTTTGAAGACATTTTATCTGAGATAGGTGATTTATAAATAAATCAATAAATTACATAAAAAAACATAGAGCTTGTCACGTGTGTATAAATCTCCACAACATGACCCACAAGCAACCCAAGCTCAGTATGAGAGTGTAATCATGCGTTCTGATTGGTTGAGCTGCTATTAGGCCATATGTTATAGCCCATTAGTAGCAAAAAGCACGGGCTTGTTGGCGGCAAAAAAGGATTAAAGTCCAGCTTTAACTAGCTAAAAGTTTTTTATTCTCGATATTTTTTACCAACTAGTTGGATTTTACTAAAACAATAATCTCGCCCTCATGGCCTCTGAGTCCAAAGCCCATTCAGCCTTCGGCCTCATGCGCTATTGACTGAGAGCCCATTCAGGCTCGAGGAATAATTGTTAAATACATGTGGTATCATATTGTGTAATGCTCAAAGCAGCTATGAACATTAAGGATTTGTACAGGAATTTAGGTGGGGGTGGAAACTTGAGAGTGAAGTAAATCCGTTAAATCATACTGACATAGCAGATTGTGAAAATAACACACAACAGGTAAGAACAAACCAAATAAAGAAGGTACAATGTTTTTCATTGAAAATTCCTGAGAGTATTTATCTTCTTGAATCTATTCTAAATTCCCCTCCAATTTCTTCATGTTCACGGCAATTTTGAGGATTAAGCAACATGATACCAAACTTAAAAGTGATGAACACTCTGATACTAAACTTGGGATACCTGTGCATGACGGAGAGCCCACGACATTTTCTGGCCAGCACTCATACACCAAAGAGGTAGTACACTGCGTGCGCCTAACACCAAGCTTTTACCGCAATCGCAAATAAGGAATTTCCACGTCGAAGTGAAATCATCTTCCTTCGGCTCATTCGGGATGCAAGCTTGTCCAGTGAACTGAACTTCATAATGGATGCAGGGGCTGAAAATGAACAACAATCCGAGGGAATCCCAAAGAACAAGGCGCCAACATTTCTGGTAGATAGCTGGTCCTTGGGTGAGTTTCCTTTCGATTCAGCTGTTTCTTTATAGTCTTCTGTCATAATTAACTGTCTCGGAGTTCCTAAGTTTTTTACTTCCGATTCGTGACTGGTTCTATTTAAATCGCTGTGCTATTGTGCAGCAGAAGCAATAGCGGACGTTTTTTCGCATTGGGCATGAAATATCATGCAAAAAGACGCAAAACATTAAGGTGTCCTTTACTCTCAGATAAACCAGCAGTTTTTTGCTATATCTCATCCATATATGAGGGTTACAGTAGGTAGCGGTTCAAACTTTAAAACAGTTTTCCCCTAAGGATGACAATTATAACAATGAAATTAAAGACTGTATAAGCTTAACACATTAGTATTTAAGCATATACTAAGTGCATTAAGCTTAGGCTTTCATTAATTTCAGCTTTGCAAATTTATATAGATATAAAGTCATTCTTTATTTAAAAAGGTGTAACAACAGTTACTATCCTTAAGCTAAAACAATACAGTTAGATGATACAGACTTGCAAATTTTACATTGTCAGATACATTCATAATACTATTGTACTATAACTGTTATACCTAGTACACATGTAATACATGTATTGGGGACACATTTGAACGTTTCCTTCTGAATATGGAACCGCATTTTATGGGCTCATCTGAGTCATTCAAAAGTCTAGCTGATTGCAGGGCATGGGCAGAACCTTCATTTCTCAGTTCTGGAGTCTGAGTATTGGTCGGGCTGCAGGAATCAAACCTGTGACCTCCTGGGCCCAGTTGTTGGATGGTTGATTAGCGCTAACCCGGGGTTAAATTTTTAACGCGGGTCTCTTTTTCTTTTCACCAAAAGCATTTTCCTCGGACAATTTTCTCTATTCTTTTTAGAGAAGCCAATCATCAAATTGTTGACAAAAAGAATTAAACTGAATTTGCTTTTTAAGCTTTCATATCTGAATTCAAATTTCGAACTAACCCTGGGTTATCTTAACCCAGCTTTGAACAACTCGGCCCTGCTCTACAGTGAAGCACTCTGATCTGCCAACTGTTAATCCTGCACCGGTTAAACTTGGAAATTCAACTGATCAGGGCTGTCAACTCCCCAAGTCTTCAAATATTGAGTATTGATGAGGAAGGGATATGATAGATGACGTCATGTCGCATGGCATATGACGTCATTTGTGCAAAAAATACTCATTGACTCTGATCGACATATATCACATAAAACAGTTCATATTTAGCCACATTATTGCCTAAATTACAATGGCGTAATGGAGTTTATGAGGACACATTCCATGTTAACAGTAACATACTTAAGCAACGCATGCAAAATATTTAATATTTTACAGTCAGTAATTCGAGTCTACAAGAATTAGCAAACTTCAGCGATTATCCTGGAGATTTCAGTCTCTAATCTGGAGACTGGTTGATACAGTCCAAAATCTGGAGTCTCCCACATTATCCAGGAGAGTTATAGCACTGACTGTTTTTATAAGGTGCTTTTATCTGCAGTGTTAATGGATTTTTGCCAACTTATCATGTCAAGTAATAATGATTAAAAGAAGCAGGAAAGGACTTTTATTCTGAAAGTGGACTCAGGAATAGAGCCAAATACCCACTACAGCTGTATTAAAAAGTGCAATAGCGTCACCGAACTATTCCACCCTCTTGCTTCACATTATCAATACCTTTCCTTAAAAAACTTGCAGGTGTCTCTTTCTTGGAACGTTATGGCTGGTTCATTGTTCTTGGTCTGATTATCTTAGTCTTCCTGTGGCAAAAACTGAGACCATATTGGAAAGATTTACAGGACAGATGGGAGCGCCAAAGAGAAATTGCAAACTTTGGTGAGTAATTTTGGCCTATATCATTCTTGTTCTTCTTGCTAGTTGAAATTTTTTGTTTGAGGAATGAATTTTAAAGGGAGATAAGTTTTGGAAGCCAAAAGAAAGTGTGAAAAATATAAACTGGTACTCTGCAAAGTACTGTTTGGCAAGAGAGTAGATGGCCTGTCTGGCCTTTGTTTTACCATTTGGGTGAGGGATCTCAAATAAGAAACCCTCTACTGGAGTTGTTTATATATTTTTGAGGGTAAAAGTGTTGAAGAGCTCCCCTAAAATTCTGTCGGCCAACTGTCGGTAAACTGTTGACCAGCAGTCCACTGACATTCTATGAAACAGCCAACATTTGGCGATGCTACCACTGGTTTCCCTGCCAAATGACGTCTGAGAAACGAGGGCAGAAATTCCATACTGATGACGCGTCACTACCCAGATCTGGGTAGCCCTTGCCACGTGGGAAATTTATTTCAACCAATCAGAAGCACTACCCAGATTTGGGTAGTGAGCTGACAGTGCCAAATTCCCAGACAACTGCTGAAAAATAACAATAGCTGTCAGTTTTGTTCTTAAATCATTGCCCTTGATACTTAGATCCTATTAAAGCTGCAACTCAGCAGGAAAGAATGGAGGATGCAAGAAGGAGATGGCAGGAAAAACAGGATGCAAAGGCTGCTAAGTACATGGAAGACAAAAAGTTGGTTAGTATAATTATATTGCCCATTCTGTTCACAATTTTTTAAAGGAAAGACATTGTATCCTAGCACAACCTGGCAGTCTGTAAATTAATATACATGTAGCTTGTGCATATATCCGATTCAAAGTGTATATCATAATGCTCACAATTATTGTGAGCATGGTTTATTTCTTCTTAGACATTTTAAGGATTGACCTGTGGAGCCACTGTAGCTCAAAGGAACAGCCCCTGCGACAAAGAAACAACTAATGAAATCAAATTAATGGGTTTTAATGAGTGTACTATAAATATAGGTCTTGAGAAGTGAAATGAATTTCAAAGTCTGCAACTTTGATTAGGCATCCTTGGCACATTGCAATTTTGAGTATCCTTTACAGGTCAAATTTGATTTCAGGTTAATTTTGATTTACCCTAGGTTGATTCATACAGTATTAACAAGGGTATTTTTGCAAGAACATGTATGGTTGTTTTGCCTGGCGGCCAAAAAAAAATGGCCGTAATAACGAGGTGATCACATTACCGAGGTGGCTGTAAGGCAGGGTTTCTCTGTAGGTGTGGCATAACCAAGTGTTTTTTTAATGATTCCCAATATTTCAGGAAGAGGAGGAAAAAAGAAGAGAGAGGATAGAAGACTGGGAGAGACATCAACAAGGAAAAGGATATCGCTCCAAAAAATTCAAATCTTCGGTAAATATTCTACTGTTTTGTTAGGGCACAAATAAAATCAATTTTCATTCAACTAGTTTTTGTGTTTTTTTTTTTAACTGAGATTTTTTTTTTCATTTTTTGTTTAGGATGAGTCAAATGAAGCCCGGGGTGTTGCGAAGCCAAAGAAATCAGACAAACCTCTCAGAAAATCAGGTAAAGAATACATGTCAATTCAAAATACATGACACATAAGATATACACCCATCTCCAAATTTAAGTTTGGAAATGATCAGTTGTAAAAAGGCTACAAAAATGTTTTAAGGGTGAGCACAAGTTTGGTGTTGCCCTGGCAACACATAATCAGTTAACATTGTAATGTTGATTTTACAGATTACAGTCCATTATCAGGAGGTGGGGGAGGATTTAGTTACAGACCTTCAAGAAGAGGTAATAATCTCAGGCTGTCATTGGAATCAGACATTTGCCGTAGATACTAGATGGCTGCACAACAAGATGTAGGGATAATTGCTGTCAATTAACATCATAAATTATGTTATTTGGGAATCAATAACCTTACAACCCATTTCACCTTAACTGGCAGCGAGGAGAGAGGCAAATGAATTGCCTCGCCCTTGATGCAGTCCACAGGTGGGGAAAAGGATGTGTAAAACACAAGAGAGGCTATGCTATGAACTGCCAAGACAATAAGTGACTTGCTACTTGTATTATAATATTACTTCTATGGAACAAAATCTAAGACAAAGCATCTTGTTGTGTCCCATCACATTCATAAACTAAGACAGAGGATAAACAGAAAAGACACTTTGTTGCGTAGTTCATTATGACCATGTACCTCAGTCATCATAACCTGAGATCAGGCTCAATTTTCATTTCGCTTTGTAAATAACATTCCGGCGGGCAAGGTGAAAAGAAAACAGATTTAGCAGTAGCCGTTAGAGAGAATGTATAAGAATCGCTAAAATTGGGCCTGATATCAGGTTACAGTCATCAGAACCTTTTGCCACTTTGTAGCATTAATTTCCCCCTTAACATATTGTCAGTTACTTAGGTAAGGTGAATTCATTACTTGTATTTTAGTCCCTTGTGACCAACATCAATTTTCTCCTTACAATATCAATGGTTTGATCTTTTATCAAATTTTCTCAACTAATTATTTAAGGAAATGTTTGGAAATCACTCCGAAGAAGTTATCTGTGGATATTGGGACATGAAGGTTTAAACCCCATTGTCTTAAATGGTGAAAAAATATTTGCACTGTGAAATGGCTGGAAGGTCCAAGTACAAGTTACAACAGCCGGTTTACAGGATTATGACTGTTAGTTTATTAAATTTTACTGTACAACTTATTTTGTTTTACATTTTAGGTGCCGGTGGAGGAGGATGAGGTTAAATTCCCACACAGTCACTGATCACCAACAATGGCTCAAGTATATGACTTCATAGTTGACTGTAGACAAATTTACGTATCTATATAATTTTGAAATAGTTTTGTTTGTTATAATAGAGGGTCTGATAATGTTTATCTTAGTCCTTGAAAAGGTACTATTGTTGGTGTTTTAGTGACACAATGTGTGAAATCAATGATACAGAATTTCCTTTTTCTGTTCACTAGAATAGAGTTTATGATTTTTACCTTTGAAACACTGTTTAACTGTGAAAAGGTAAACTGATGCTTGGGGAAAAAAACTTTCTAAACACCTGAAATGATGTGTTTTTGTACAATAGTAGATCAGGTAAATTAAATTCTTTTAATATTATTTATTATGAGATTTTGATAGTGATAGTAATGTTTGCTGTAACATTCCTCTCTCCCTTTGAAACAGTAAAAATGCATACCGGTATATACAGTGTACAATACATGTACTTTGCAAAACACAAATTTGCAATAAAAAACAAATCAATAAAAAGACAATCAGCATACTTTTTTGGACATTGTAACATCACAGTTTTTTACCGTTTTTCTGTAACTTGGGTAAGGTCACAATGAATTTTAACAATACATCACTGCATAATAATAAAAAAAATCAGAAATAATATTACTATGACCTGATAAATTTGTTAAAGTTACTACCTCAACCTATAAAGTTGATTCGCAAGTTATTTTTGTTTTTTCTTCATTAATGTAATGAGTTAAGTGTCAGAAGTCCTTCCCTTAAAACACTGTAAGTAACTATGATGTTACTCAAACCTTATGGCTGATATTTTTTTCAGCCATGGTCTTAAATAATAAAATGTCATTGATAAGTGTATCTTTAGAAAAACCTTAAGGTACAAATAAACAGACAGCAGAGTGTTTAAGAAAATAATGTGCATTTAATTATTAATACATGTGATTTCCTTGAGGAGTTACATGTAATAATATAAAATACAATGTAGGAACAAACTTAACAGAAATGTTGAGGAGTGGGTTTTTTAAAGTTTATTTGTTCATTTATATACATTCTTACACGGTACCTGTACAAAATGTTTCACCATGGATTACAAGGAGTGATGTTGACAACTAAAATTAATAATTTTTGTCCAGTCTTATATGTTACAGGTCAAAATTTTTTTAACTAGGTTAATTCTCAATTTTCTTTATCTCTTAGTCCCAATTCATAAACTAGGTTCAGGAGATAAAGAAAATAGAGAATCAACCTAAATTTAAAAAAAATTAACCTGAATTTACCTGTAATATTATTTTGACCTGTAACCTATATTGCTGGTCTAGCCAGGTATTATTATTGTATCATTAATCTCTTAATCATAACTATAACAAAATTCTTAAATCTGATTGGCTTTCAACTGCCCTTTTTTTTTCACTGCTAGCAAAAAAAATCTCAGAATTTCTTGTGTTTTGATTAAAAAAAAGAGCCTAATAATATATCACAAATTTTGTTGAAGTCATGATTAATTGGTAACAGAACTTCGTGTCGTCCAATTTGGTCTGTAATCATACTTGTGATTAAACAAATCGGACTCCCGCGATTTTGTTAATCACTTGTATGATTACAGACTGAATTGGACTCCACTCAGTCCTGTTACCATTACTAATAAGAAGAAGATTTCACTTGAAAGGGAGATAACTAAGCTATTCTAAGATTTCTCAAGCCATACTATCATGAGTTATTGGCCTTTTATTTAGTTCCAATCCATTGTAATATCCAGAAACCACAATTCGTGAAAAAGCTAATGCGACACTGATATCAGCCCGTAAACATGGACTTGCTATATCATGTGTTAAATACCTCTCATTGCATAGCAATGGTTATAAACCCAATATCTCTTTGTTAAACAAGACATTGTGATGATCAACAACTAGCATGAATATAAACAAAACATCTCTTAGGATGTGAAATTTGTACGACAAAATCGATATGAATATATAATCCTGATTATCTTACTTAAATCTACCAGTAAACGTTAAGTTTGTTTTGAAACCTCCTATAAATTGTAGCTATTATAATACTTTTCAAGGCACTTAAGTTTGATCTTCTATATAAATATATTACAGTCTCACTGTTATTTAATCATAAAAATCTTGGCTGTATAAGTACTCCAATCTGTGACCTTTTTGCTTGCCATGCCAAGAAAAAAAATGTTTGACAATAACCGAGCAATTTTTCACCCACGATTGGTGCAGAGATATGGTTGTTAAGAGTACAGACCATGGGAATGATGTGATAAATAACGTTCAGCGTTATTGTAAAAAACCAAGTTGATTTTGTGCACCTGCAAATTTGATTGCAGTAGTTGGGCAGCTATTTTGACTACCAGTGATTCAAACCCTCAGGTGGTGCCTTTTTTCTGGGGATCAATATATTTTATTTCTGGCAACCATTATCATTTTCGGTGGCCAAACACTAACTTTGAAAAGCAAAGCTTGGAGCACTGTGTAAAACTATATTAACAACAAGCCATGCACTTTAGTTTGTATTTTATGTACATTTACATGTTACGCAGGTAACCTAAAGTCCATGTTTACTTGTTGATGGGACTTTTCCTATAGTTGTTTTGTTTTAAAAAGTAACGTAATTAAGCATATGTATTCTTCAACACTACACCCCTGCTGTCTTGATACACATACTGCGGAACAGTGACAGTCATTTGTTGCACTGCAGGTCTCTGAGGGATCTGTAATAGTGAAAAAGTATGAATTCTACATTAATTCAACGGTTCTATCAGGGGGCCTGTTTCTCGAAAGACCTGGTGACTTTTCAGGCCCGGAAAGCTGTTTTGTGTTTGCCATGTTTACCTTCAAGATCAAAGTTTCAATAATTTTGAAAATGATACACGGAAACTATCAGTTAACACAGGAAAAACTGACTGGTTTGTGAGCTAGGAACTGTGGTACTGTTCAAAAAGTTTTGATTTTAAAATTTCCCTTTGGGCCCAGACATTTTCAGTCCTTTTGAGCAATGGGGCCCAGTTTTTTTTTAGTCTGAGGCATGATAAAATCTCTTATCTATTGACTCCAATGTTCGTAGTTTTGGATTTTTACTGGATGAAGACTTTTTTTCATGATATCAGCGTGTTGATTTTCTTGGTTTCAAAATTTTCCAATGTGAAAAACCAAGATTATTACTAGGGAGTCTTCCCTGAGACCATAAGGAAGACAGAGACGATCAAATCAAATGCAATTTTCTTACCAATTTGAATTTTCCAATAACTGCAGTTTTTGATGTGTTGGCTTCAAGTAGACCTCTGATATTCTGCATGCACCGTCCACTTGCAATTTGCAGTGGAGTGTTCCCAGAGAATGCTGGTTCACTAGGGTTTGCCCCGCACTTGAGCAGTTCTTCAATGAGTTCAACATTTTCTGCTTCTACAGCATGGTGAAGAGGGGTACGTCCACTTTTACCATCCTAGTGAGGAATTAAACTTGCTATCAATATCTGTTGAGGGTGGCAGCATGGTGAGAGCACTCTCCTCCCACCAACATCAGGGGCGGATCCAGGATTTTTTTTAGGAGGGGGTGCACTCGTCTCTTGCTCTACTTCAACACCAGTAAACCACATAGTTTTTTTTTTGCAGACTACCGCTAGTTGTATTAGAAAACCGCAGGTCATCTCGGGGGGGGGGGGGGGGGGGGGGTGCGCATTCCCTGCACCCTCCCCCTAGATCCGCCCCTGAACATGGCCCAGGTATGAATCCTGGCGCCATATGTTGATGCCATATGTGGGTTGAATTGAAGTTGGTTCCCTCCTTTGCTACATGTTTTAGCTCTGACAAATTCCGTGATGCATTTACTTAGCCTTTGTTAATATAATAAGGCACTTATTTATAATGTCTGCAAGTTGTAAAAAAAAAGTAAAAAAACAAAGGGGTCTTACTTCCTTGATCTCAATTTGCCCTTTTGTTGGCAAACTTTTCAGAAATTTTCTCCAGCCCAATTCCTATCCCAACTCATTTGCTTCCTTTTCCACTTCTTATTTCCAGTGTTTTTGCCCTGCCTAAATCTACAATCCCCACCTCCAAAAAATTTAGAAACAGAAAAGATCTTTACAAACCTTGGAATTAACATTTGCACCATGTTTAACCAAACACTTCACAGTCTCCGTACAGCTTGCAAATACAGCTTCATGTAAAGGAGTGAATCCACTAAAATTTTTCAAATCTGGGTCCATCCCATCTTGCCCCTTAAAAAGTTCTTCTAAGCACGTTAAACTTGACCTCTGACAAGCCAAGTGAGCTGGTGTTTGTCCATTGCGATCTGGCATGTTTGGATTGGCACCAGCGGTGATAAGTTTTCCTACAATATAGGCTTGTCCAGTTATAACCGCTAAGTGTAGTGGTGTCTGTTTTAAGTTGTTATAAATGTCCAGGGATAAACATGACATGAGGCTGATAAGGTATTCTATAAGTTGGGTATTCCCATGAGCAATAGCTATGTGAAGTGGCCTGTAATGAGAAAGAATAAAAATTCTTGTGAATACAGTAGAACCTTGATATAACCCCAGGGTGGTACTTCAGATTTCAAGTGACAGGGATGATCGAATGGGGGCAAAAATCAAAACCCAACCAAATCCCTTTGGCCAAATTTAACCCCGAACAAATGCCATGCTGAATTTCAGAGCCATAAAAGGAATTACGAGATAAGAGGAACTACGTGCCGCATGAGATGTGGGAACTATCACAAATCTTCAGATTGTTTTGAATACCGAAAAAATCCCTTAACTTAAATCCTCCCAAAAAAAACACTTGCTAAAATTTTCCTACCCCAAAAAATCCTTTGATCATCCCTAGCCTGTCACTTTAAATTCGGAGTACCCCACCTGGGGATATAACATACCTCTGTCTAACGAACTCGTTATTTTGGTATAATGAACAATTTTCTCTAACCCAGTAAAAGTAAATTATATAGAAGAGAACCTTAATATAACAAAACCTCATCAGAGCAAACACATTTTGCCAGTCTCTTGGCCCTTCATTATATTGAGGTTCCACTATTTGAGTAAAAAGAATATGAAAGAGTTAAAAAATATTAATTTTTAAATAATAATAAAAATAAAAACTGGTTTTCATTAATAAGCTTTAAAACTCCTAACTACAAAAGGATAAATTCAGTTGCCAAGGTCTTTAAACAAGACAGTGGATGACTGAGAAGACAAAATTGAAATGCAAAACAAAAACATTATCCTCGCGGCAAAGAAAAAAAAATGAAATAATGTATTGTTTTGATAATATTTGACCACAAATAATGTTAGCATTTTGATTATTATTAATTTTTTCTCTTTGCTATGAGAATCAGTTGCCTGTTGTTAAATCTTCATTTTAACAGTAATATGCTAAAATATTATACACTTGCGTTTTAGTCCTATATAGTTACAACGCCTCCCCTGATGACACGTTCCTTCTCCCCCAAAAGCCCTGGAGCTAGTTGGTCTACAAAAAAAATCTTTTTGACTTACGTATCTCCATCTTCATCTTGAAGAGCTGCTAAGTGGCATTCTGAAGCTGACAAAAGGCTCATTGTCGCCACGTTGTCACTCATTAGTTTTGGTTCTGGACTTAATGGCGTCTTGGGTGCCTCTGGTGTAGGAACTAAAACAAAATAAAATTGATTATTTTCAAATAATTGTTTTTGGGGAGGGGAGCTTGGAGGGGAAATTTATTTTTTAGGGAGGTGGGCTTGATTTACAATGCAACAAACCCAACCAGGGTCCCAACACTTTGTATTTTACAGAACTGTTAATCATTATTATTGGCTTACAAACTACATGTACCAAAATAAAAATAGTAAATCTGGGGTCACCTTGGTTGAATTGTGTTTGTTGCACTGTACTACAAGAGTTGGGACCTTGGGAGCTGTGAAATAATGTTGGTAACTTTCAAGAACTTTGTTATCAACAAGATGTGTGTTTTTAAAGTTAAAACATAGAAACGTTACTACTCGATTTTATGGGGGGGGGGGGGTGGTCTCCTCTCCTCCCCTTTCATGAATCAGTTTGGTTTCCTGCATTTAATTTTGCAGTATGGGTGACCAACTTCCATGTTTTTAAAAAACACAAGTCTCTGCATTGGAGCGAAGTTTTTCCACTCTGAGATGCCTCAAAGCATTACCTTAGGAACTGACTCATCCCCAGTCATCTCTCTGTGTCTCTCCCCAGTGCGAGGGCAAGGGATGTGATGGGAAGGTGGAAAGCAAGGGAGAGTTGCACAAAGACGACTGGGGATGAGTTAGCCTTAGGAACACAATGAAGCAAGATTGGTTAAACAACTGCATGCTTGTTTACTGTCACAAAACATTGGCTGATGCAAAGTCTGTTTAAAACAAGAAACAAGGTATGTAGCCAGTTGAATTGGGACATTTCATTTTTTATCGGCACTCATTCCCCCCACCCCCCCAATGGAAGGCTACCCTATGTAGTTTTTGTTGTCGGCACCATTGAAGATTACATCCGAAGAGTCCAAAGGAGGGGTTAGATGAGGGGGGGGGGACCTATTGGGGAGGGGGGTGGGGAATATGGAATGTCCAGTTTTATTTTTAGTTGCCCACCACCACTTTTTATTTCACTCCGCCGCCGCTTATAACATGCTTATAAACATGCCAATAATGATTCCACTCCATTTATCACCTATGGGTGACCTAAGTTCAAAGCAATACTATCTAGGGGTAATACTATCTAGGGGTGGTGAAATAAAATCTCACTTAGAGTAGAAGTATCCACGCTGAGCGAAAACAATAAACATCCTTTTAGCGATATTTTGTTACATGACTTGTTTCAGCTTGATGACACTGTTACACTTCCTCATTTCGTAACCGGAGGGTTGTGCGATCACCGGAAGTTCAAAGTAGATCGCCGAAGAGATTTGGATCGAGGCGTGGGAAAGCGTGCGTATCGAAAGGGACTTTCCCGGATAAGGAAGATATTTGTGTACATATATATATAAAAATCAGAAACGGGATTGCCCCGAATTTCAAGATATCTTTCGATACAATACTTCTTCACCAGAATGTTCAATTAACAAATGTAATCCAAAAGAGTTTTAAATGATATATCTCGTGTAAGCTATTAGCTTCTAAGATAAAAAGGTAAATAAAACTTGCATGCAAATTTTCGCTGACGCATTATTTAGTCTTAATTTATATTTTTTTAAAACAAGAAATTTCGTCGCGTACCAAAGTAGAAGGCCTCTCGTTCGATCTCTTTCTTATGCAAAAGGCTGATAGGAAAGCTTTTTTTCCTTATTGTCGCAGAAGTAAACTCCCATAATTTTTTTCTATATTTACTGTATTTTCTAAACCAACCTTCTTACCTTGGGCCTGAGATATACTGGTGCGTGGCAATATGGCTCGAGGCCTTTTAATGTGTTTCTCTTCTCTTGTTTTGTTTGAAGAATTCGAATTCGCCGTTTTTGCAGGAACAATGATATTTGTAGAGGGTAATTTACGCTTCTCTGCAAGTCTTTTTTGACTACTTTGAGCACGCGATGAATTGGAGGGTGCTGTCGATGAAAAATTGCTGCCCAAGCTGAATTCTTTCTTGCCGAAGTTGTCGTTCGAATGTTGAGAATTTCGCCCACAAGAACCTTGCAAATTAACTCTAGTATCAGAAACTTGTTCCGTTTTTCGCGTCATAGGGGAAACTCTTGCAGTAAGTTTTCGTTTGATGGCATCTTTAGTCGTCTTCTGAACAGACTCTGGGAAGCTCTGCTTCACAGCGGAAGTGAAGTTTATACCACTCGCGGCAAGATCCACGGTTCTGATCTCCATTTCAGGACTTCTGCCAAAAATTGAACCTAAGTGTGTCCCGCTAACCATTTATCAGAGTGAAAATATCCGTCTTTGAGTTTGATAATCATTCGTAAATTGTAACCTCTAAAAAAACCCAGTGCAGAAGAGGAAGAATCGGATGATAAAGAGTATGCACTATTTTTAGCCTTTGCTGGTTGCTGTTAACCAATCAAAAGCAAGGTGCCCTTTTAAAGGGACTTTCCCACTTTCGCTTTCGTGCTTCCTGTCTTTCAATTTTCATGGGAAGGTTGCCTCGTCGCCGGGCTTATAGCAATTTTTGTCGCATAGATCGAAAGTGTAACTGTTGAGGCTCTGAAAGCTTTGAGGATGCGTTTTAAGGAGAGGAATTCTATAGATATCTGATATGACTTCAAGAACCTTCAAGCTTGTTGTGTTGATTTGACCTCTGTTGTCCATGATTGCAGGCGCGTAACATACAGGGAAAGGCATGTCCAACCTTTAAAATAATCTCGAGAATTTTCCTGGAATAAATTTTTGTTGTAGTACAGTACCCACCACCGGCCGTTTTTAAGATATTGGGGTACCATGGCAACTGCTCTACTGACACAGGACACCCAAACGGGTTGATCCTGTGCTCTTCTTACGCTTCAATAAGATCCAAGCTTTTCATACTTTTAAGTTAGGAGAAACATTATTCACTTTTTTGCAGTTTGTTTCAGACTGATTCTCAAGGTTATTGTAGAGCTTGCTGCCATGCGGGCTCTTGATTTAATATTCAGTACTAGTTGCACATCAGAAGCCGCATGAGACCCTGTCAGGAGCCGATTACTTAGTAATCGGCTCCTGACCCTGTAGTAAATTTTGCTAAGTTTGAAAATTATATTTTGGGATGCAACACAGAAAAGCGGCATACCTTAATATAAGAAACTTCGTTACTTCTACTGGAGTTTATCATTTTACATTTGAAAATTCTACACATCCCACACAGCTCACCCCTGACAGACAAGCTTTGTCGAAATGTTTGGTTGCTATGACATCATCAATAATAGAAACATTTGTCAAGGTCACAATTGTCGTCACGTGACGTAGCCGACATGGCGGCCGAAACGTTCAATGTGGTCAGTTTGGAAAGACCGTGGAAACGTGATTATAAGCTCTGGTTAGAATTATCCTTTTTTATGTGATAGGTTAATGTCTGTTACAATGAATCGGAGTGGTTTATCATTAGCTTCTTCCAGTTTTTCGCGTGGAACTGGTGGTGCTATGAAAACTTCATATTCGCGTCCAGTTGCTGGTAGTACTACATCATCTTCTTCTTTTTCCTCTACAAGAACCTCTAAACCGCCTAGCCGAAGCCTTCCTTACGGGCCCGGCCCGACACTGCCAAATCGACCTACGATCGACCACGGGAAGTTTAAATTTATTGCGTCCCACTCTGGTACAAGCACATCACGGGAAGGAACTTCACATGTTAATAGTTGTCATCGACCTAGTGCAAAAAACTCTGCAACGACCCAAAGAAAAGCTTCAGATGACTCTGGATACGGGAGAAGTGGAAAGGATTATACATATGCTAGTAATTTTGAATATGGTAGTTTGGCTGGCCGAAAATCAAAATCATTTTCCCAGCTATATTCTAAGGATAAATCTATCGATTCGTCCCCTTATTACCGGACTCGGACTGAGTCGGTTTCTAACCGTGGAGTTAGCGAGAAGATGGGGTCACATCACACCTCACAAAGAAGTACTGAACGCGATTATTTGAGCTCTAAACACTGTGCTAATACTAATACTAGACAAAGTTTATATCAATCAACAACACACTCAGACTTCAGAGATCCCAAGGCCGAAGACAGTAGTACTAGGACCTCATTCACCAAACCTGCATATTCGCGTACACTGGACAGAGACACCGGATATGGTAACAAAAACAATGTTAACATCATTGATGTTGAAAAATCTCGTAAAGCTACCATTACTGCTTCTCCAGCTGATCTCAAATGCTCAAGAAGATCATCGTTAAGTTCATCGAATAATTCATCTCCTTCGGTAAGTGAGTGGATGAGCTTATGTTTATAAGATATGGACAGTGTGCAAGTTTATTTGTTTAGAACGTACACTTATCGCATTTCTAAATGGAGTGATAGTGATATAACTAATCAATTAATTGGGCATAAATATTTGTGCCAATTTATTGATGTTGTTAGATGTAATATAAATTAGCAAACCCGCAAGTGTAAAAAGTGATTTTTTTGCAAGATATATCTTTGCCACTGGATAAGTAACTTTAAGGTTTTGTTGATGTGGTTTTATAATGTTTGTTTGGCATGGTGCTATGCACACTGCTTGAACCAAATCTTTCATGGAGCAAAATGCTGGTGAGATAAAATCACCTGTTCTTACAGCAGTTCTCAATACTGACTGGTGTGTACGCTTCCTTTGCGCTTGGTTGACCTTAGTCAAGTTTGACCTTGCCAAAATTATTTTCAATGTATGATAGGAAATCGTGCAAAAAGGAGCTGGAAGATAGCTTTTCCCATAAATCACTGTCAGAAGCTAACTTCCAAGCTAGTGTAAACTGAAAGATTATGCTTTTGTAAAAAAAGACGTCTGAATTTGAAGGATTGAATTTCACTGCACAAGAATGAAATAGAATGTGCATCAAATAATCCTTATTATTCAAAGCAAATTTTTCTTTCTTTTCATTGGCCAAGAGCCCACCACGTGACCTGCAAATAACTGCCTACAAATAATGGTGTGCTCATGTGCAATGCCGTCCAACAGTGTTTGGCAGCAAATAATATTCTGCTCATGCGTAAAGGAAACCATGCTTTTCTCCTTCTTGTGATCGCTCTTGCATGAAAATGGCAGATCACTTCGCTTCCTGAGGATATTCATTAACAAAACAAACTTGGTGATCAAATGATAAAACAATTATTGAACTCGGTTATTGCAAAATATCATGATTTGTCAATGTCTTGCAGATCAATTATTTGATCTGCTCGCCACAGACAAATCACGATATTTTGCTCAACCTTGTCCAATAATTGTTAATTGTTTGTCATATGCACTGTAAACTTTTATTACTGAATGAAACCCTTTTTAAACTGTTAATTACCAGAGTATTATAAGTTTTTTTTTTTAAATAATATAAAACTTTTTCTAGCCTTTTAAACTTTTTCTTATCATTGGTGATTTTACTGCTATTGATATAGCAGGACTTTTTTGAAAATAATTTTTTAAAAATGTAAAGTTTATTTGTCATTGAGAACTGTTGTAAACTTGTTGATATATAGGTATAGGGTAACTTCCCTCCTCCTCAAAAATATTCACTGGTACTTAGCATTTTAAGGTTTTTCTGGGACACCCAGTAACTGTTTTGCTTGGTCGACAGTGTATAAGAGTCTAAAAGACACTGATCTGTTCAAGGACCTGTCGCTCAGATAGTTATTTTAGCTAAATGTAACCACTAACACTGTAATTTTGCATTCATAACACTATAATAATATTAGGGCTTCTTTTTTCTTCTCTTTTGTTATTTAGATGGACTTGCCAGAGTGAATTATTTGCTCAGTTATGCTGATGATAATTTTGTTGACAATAATAAATTGAAAAAACATCACAGTTTAGATGTAAATCCAGATTGAATAAATGGCCAAGTTAGAGGACAAAAAATAATTATTTAAAACAATGGTTAAGTTGTGTTTGAAAATAACTAGGTTAAAAAAACAAACAAACAAACAGAAATAATTAACATGTTTATGCATGCTCAGTAAATCTTTGCTTTATTTTAATTAAATTTTCAACAATTATTGGAAAATTTCCAAAATACAGTGTGTAACGTTAAGTGGGGAAATTGAACAATTTGAACATGCACAGTTTTTGCTGTCAGATTTTCAATAATGATAATGGTATACATATTTTATTGTAAGGGTTTGTTTAATATTCTGGTCAAAACCAATGAAATTCAACCTAGTAACAGGTGGTGCTTTTTTAATGCATATTTAAGTATATTTTGCACATTTATTTCTTTATAATTATTATTTTTTTAAAATGTTTGTCTGAAGGTGGTGTAAAAAGCATTTTGCGATAGGTGAAATTGGATTGTAAAGATTTTCAGTGTACTCGTGAAATGACTGTTTTTAAATGCATTTGAATTTAGCTTGCAAGTTTTCCTAGTCCAAATGTTCTTTTGGTTCTTTACACTTGATTATTCAAGATTCTGGGCAAAATAGTGGCTCTTGCAGGCGAATTCATTGTCATTCTAGGAATTTACTCTTGTCTTCTCTGGATATTCTTGGCTAAACGAAGTCAGCATGCCCAAAAAAACATACCATCTTACATTAATAGACAGAAACAGCCTGTCAAGTATTTAAAAAGTTATTTGCATGTTGTGGTGAGTTGATTGTTTTCAAATTTCAAATCATTAAAAAAATGAGAGAAAGTTTTTGTTTTATATTTCAATGATGTCCATTTATGAACAATTATTGTACATGTATTAATGATATAATATTTGTTCTCTTCTCTCACAGCCAACTGGCAGAGGAAATTCTGATGGTCTAGTTGGTTTGCGTAATTTAGGAAATACGGTGAGCATGTAAAATTGTAGGCAAGGAGTTTAATCTGTTCTTTAACAACTGTGTCGCTGAGTGGAGGTGGGTGCCTGGGATGTCCAGGGGCTTCCACCTTTGGCACGGCCAGCCCCTAGACAGAGTTACGCCCCCATGGCTGGCAAACCCACGCCCTCCAGCCATGAGCCCCCACGCCAATGGAACCAGGCACCCGTCACACTGATTTAACAGTGGAAGAATTAAGGGGGGGGGAAGGGATGGGGGTAAAAGAATGATCCAAAGGCTAAACAAAGAGAATGGCCGCCACGAAAACACTGTACTGAGGACATGGAGGTGATGCAAGCAAGGCTGACCACGCTTGAGCCAAATGACTGACCGCTGACCACGCTCGTGCTCCTTTTTGTTAACTCTGTTAAATAAATATTTATTTAACCTCATAAAAAGCTTATGAAAAATAGTAAAAGAATTTATGCTGGTCCTGATTTTTCAGTAAAGGTTGACAGATGAGCTTAAAACAAACAAACTATTATCATGATGCATACAACAAAAGAAACAATTTGGGGCAAAATTTTACGAGCAGTTTTTGTCTCAGGTGACTAAAACTTGTAAAGCACTCTTTTTGGCACTCAGTATAATGAGTAATATTTGTCATGTGCAACATTTTCCGTCAGCTTTGATACTGCTTGTTTTGGACGTGGAAAATCTAAGAAACGCTTGTCCTAATGGACAAGCAAAACAGAAAACCTTTGCTGGCCCTGGTGGTGGTGGTGGTGATTGTCTAAATTGTTTCATTGTACTTTTTTCCAACCAAAAATTTCTATGTCTGTTCTCTTTTCAGTGTTTTATGAATTCTATTCTTCAATGTCTAAGTCACACACGACTTTTAACGAATCAGTTGTTGAGGGGTAGTCACACAAAGAAAATCAACAGTAGTAGTGGCATGAAAGGAAAGCTTATACACGGTATGTAAATGTCAAATTGGTTAGGCCTATAGGATAGGTCTATACCCACCCCTTGGAGAGTAATTGGAAAAGTACTAAATGAGAAGTATTTAACTCTTTATACCACAGTGAATGATGGCTCTATGGTTAAGTTGGGTCTAATTTTTGAGTCTCTCCATGAAATCCCAAAGTGTGACCATAAGCTTCTGAGCAGTACTTTCCTGTGGTATTCTTTGTTATGTTGCACAAGGTGATTCAAACTTTTGAGTCTGTGGTTGAAATCCTAATGTGTGACTATTCAAATGAAACCTCTTCAGGAGTATGCTCACATGGTGCTTTTCAGTTTTTTCTCAATTTTTACAACTTGAAATTTGGATTTTTTCGAGTCTTGATTTAGCCCACTTCTGGGATTGAAACAATTAACCTATACTGGGTTTGTCTGACTGTGTGTGTGTGTGTGAGAGCCCAATAAAGCTTTATTTGTTTATTTTATTTCCAGAAAGAAGGGGTAGTAGGGTATGGATACTTTCTGCTTCAATCTTCATGATTAAAGGCCAGCAACTAACTAAGTGATCTTTTTTTTGACAGCATTTGCAGACCTGCTTAAATCAATGTGGAAGCCAGGGAATAGTGATGCTGTATCACCACACACATTCAAGACTCAAATCCAACGATTTGCACCACGATTTGTTGGTTACAAGTGAGTTTTTCTCTTGTGTGTGTCTCCAGTTACTCAAGAAGCTGCACAATGCGCCAGGGCTGTCAGATTTCGAGTTGCTAGGTATATGCCAATGGCAGGAAATTGAACAGCGAAGAAGTTCTTTATGTTCATGTTTTATTTTTCTTTAATTTTGTGGATGTTGCTTATAGTAGCTAAGGGAAGTCACTATGTCTGGCTGCCAGCAACAACCCTGATGCACCCAGATTCTTTTTTGAGGTGGATAAAAATTTCCAAACCTTTTCATTATTTTGTAAACTAGGGTTTAGGGTGTGTGAAAACAAGCAATAGGTCAAACTTACGCATTTGTGAAACTTGTAAATAATTTATTTGTGGTTTCGTTATTGTTTATAGTCAACAAGATGCCCAGGAGTTTTTACGCTTTCTTTTGGAAGGCCTGCATGATGACTTGAATCAAGTCAAATCCAAACCAAAGTACACACCTTGTGAATTTGACTATAAGCTCAGGTAAAATTTCTTTTAATCTAAAGTGAAATTAGTAGGTGATAAGTACCATATGGTATATGTCTGGATTTTTTGTGAACATTGCGATCTTCCAACGTTTGAAATAATAATATTATTAGCTCCTGTGAAAATATACTTCCTTAAAAGAAAAACTTAAAAAATAAACAGCAAATTGTAACTCCTCAGTCTCTTTTACATAACCAGTTACAAACTAGGTGTCAACCTTTTCTTTTCAATGAATTGAAGATACTCGATGAACACTTTTTGCATCTCAAAGTTACTTTTTAGGGAAGTTATCTGTTAGATCAGCTCACTTGACAGCCTGGAGCCACAGGGGAATTGGAGGTCGAATTCAAATTCCAGAGACATATTTGCAAGCTCTGCTTCCTTTTCCCACCTTGCTGCCTGACCCCCCTGGAGAGCTTGCTTGCAGGCTACTACAAGACTTTAGTGTGACCAGTTTTGGTTACTAACAGCAGCTTTACTTGTGTGCCTCACTGATCTAATTCTTAACAATGTAGTCTTTTCTAGCCTAGCCTATGGTCAGACCCAATTAATAAGGAAACTGGGCCAGAGGTAGTTTGAAATGTCATATGTCTCCACCCCCATGTGTTAGGGGGTCGAGATGTGTGGCTTTTCAGACTAGGTCAGAGAAAGTGAATTTAGAGAAAATGTAAGTGCTTTCTTTTCCCAGCGACAAAGCATTTACTGTCTGCAGTAATATAGTGTCTGTATTAACAGGTGTCCATCAAGCAGAGTTTGACTACACAGCCATCTTTCATTGCCCCCTACTACTCAGCTGGGGAGCAGTAAGAGGCAGCTGTATGATTCTTAGGCTAGGAAAAAACTAACATTTAAGTTTTCTGTTGTCACTTTTAGTCATAAAGAGAATGCAGAAAAGTCATGGAAAAGCTATATTTCCCGGGACAACAGTTTGATGACTGGTAAGTCATATGTTACCTCTGCATAAGCTACCTTGTATTTACTACACCCCACAACTGGATAATGGATTTGTTATGACATAGTATTTAATTTGAATTTTTTATTCACTCCCAGATTTGTTTGTAGGACAGTTGAAGAGCATGTTAACCTGTTGTACGTGTAATTACACATCAGTTACTTTTGATCCATTTTGGGATCTGTCTTTGCCCATTCCCCGGGTGAGTACAGAAGTTGTTTTTTGAAAGCTTATTATAATAAACAATTAGAACCGTGATGTCAGTGATAACAAAAACAGCAACAACAACGACATAAGGCAAAACGTGAACCCTTCTCTGCAGACCGTTTTTTGCATCTTTTAGTACATTACTCTGCCGTCTGTAATGTGGCGTTATATGGAGGGTGTGAACAAAAGATGCTGATCGTTTTTCTCAAATTAATGTGGATGTAGACTGTGAGCAGTCTTTTTTTCCTTAGTTTTAGTGAGGGGAGTGTATGCGCGCGCGACTGGTGAGACACGAGAAATGGGGCAGACAGTCACGCGCGTGGTCATTTTCAAGTCTAGCGAGTTTACTCGACAGACTAAGAAAAAAGAGAGCCCTTCACCTCTTTGGCTTGGGAAGGTTAAAACAGAAACAATATCCTCTCCCTAGTCCTCAGCTCTATCACTAGCCTTCCAGACTTACCACGACTTGTTGCTGCTTTTACAGCAATCAGGTTCTTTGTCCTACTCTGGAAGAAGGTCGATCGCTTCTGATGATCGAGATAGTGACATCAGAGATTGCATGCTATCTTTCACTAAAGAGGAAGTCTTGGATGGTGATGAGAGACCTGTAAGTTAATTTTTACATCAATGTAAATATGCTTGGATCAATTTAGGTTTCTAGGAAACTGCCCACCTACCCCTCCCCTAAGCCAACATTATCACTTACTTCTCACTTAGGGCAAAATGTTGGCTTAGGGAAGGGGTAGGTGGGCAGTTTCCCCGAAACCTAAATTGATCCCATATGCTTTTACTTATCTGCATGCGTTCTGCTAGGGATATGCGCGCCATTCGATCCTTATTTTTCGTAGATTACCCTGGTTCGCAAGCACCCTGAAAGTCCTTGAAAATTGCAGTTGGTGCTGGAAAGTCCTTGAATTTCAATGCTAGCTTAATAGCTTAACTCAAACTCCAAAGAAAAAAGAGAAAACACAGAAAGACCTTGGGTAAAGTTACTCATGATGTGGAAGAACTAACAAACACAGACTCAAGACTCTTTTTTGCACGGAGTGAAGTCCTTGAAAATTGGGTAATGTGTCCTTGAAAGTTCTTGAAAAGTGCTTGAATTATTTGTTCAAAAAAGGGTACCAACCCTGGATTACCTTAACGAGGTTAATATGCAGGGTTGCAAGTACACTTAATTTTGACTTCTCACAGCCTGGAACCTCAAATTTTGCACTTTTTAATCTCAAGGCAACCTGAGAAAACAGCCTACATTTCGCGATGCCACTTCTAGTTACCCCGCGAAATGACGTCTGAGTAACGATAGTCTGCTACACAGCCGTTTTTAGTGAAGGAGCGTTGCGTGACGACACTAAAAACGGCTGTGTAGCAGAGTAGAGTAACGAGTGCACCTGACAAATTCCACACTGATGATGTGTCACTACCCCGATCTAGGTAGTACTTCTCAGTGGATTTTCGTGTCTCCGACGGCAATTCGCGGGGCTGATCCCGAGGCTATTCTGGCCATGTTAGAACTGTGTAAAGGGTTACACAGTTGTAATTCATCGTTAATATCTTTTAATGAACGATTCTGCAGGTTTTGACCCTTCTCAGCAAGCTCTTTAATTCAAGGTTTGCCTCATGCAGGCCCGGTACCGCCAGCGTTACATGTTTATTAAAACAGTATTTTGTCGTTTTGCCCTAGACTTGTGACAAGTGCAAAGCCAAGAGAAAATCAACGAAGAAATTCTACATCCAGAGATTTCCTCCAATCCTTGTTCTCCGTATCCTTTGTAATCCTTCTATAAGTTTGAAGTAAAGCCAACCTATCACTAACATCTCGCTTCAGGCAAAAAGTTCGGTGAGGGGAGGGGTGGTCGATTTGCAGCGACTATTATTCATAGGGCAACAATGTTGGAACAACGTTGTAACAAAATACGAATCGTCCCATGTAATATCAACTTAGACTGCAAAACAGTCGGTTTTTTCTCAAAATCAGTAAAGAAATCGGCAAAGCGTGGCGTAAGAGTCTTACGCGCGAACTGCGTGAGCCTCAGTCTCCCCAGTCTCACTCTCTGTTTTCAGCCTCGCTCCAGACCTTTTGTTTGACTACTCGCGCGTACTTGAATACGCAAAAATACGGACTGTTTTGCAGTCTAATATCAACTTAACGCTGATAAACAATAGTCAACGCCTACAGTGAAATAAAAGCCCAGAGTTTAGATCGCCGTAGAAGATTTTAAGGACTTAGCCTGTTCCGGGCGTTCAGATAGTAGAGCGCGGAAGAAAAATTTACGAAGAAAAAAAACTTGACTCTCTCCCCATTTACCGCCGTGCTCTACTATCTGAACGCCTGGAACAGGTTATTAAGGACTGCATTAGCATGCTCTGGGATCTCACTTATTATAGAACAAATTTGTTATCTGCTTTGTGTCCTGGTCGGTTTTTACTTTAGGTAGCTGATTGAAAATTGTATAAGTGGTCTTTTTGCATTCAATGTTTTGTCCTTAACAGTATATTGAACAGATTTAAAGCGTTTCTCTGGATTCAGTTTCCGCTCAAAGCTTCAGTCTAATGTAGATTTTCCCATGAAGTTGGATCTTGCAGAGTTCTCTGCCGATCAAGGTAAGATCACTCTGAGGCTCATCAATAACAACCGTTTTGTGAGCAAAATCATCGCATACGCCCTAAACCGCCCCGGAAAAATTATAGCAGCTGCCAAGCGCGCGTGAGCTTATAACTGTTGCCATGCGCAGGGAACAGGTAGCCGAAGAGCACGGGAACCACGCACAACCCAAACGTGCAAGCAGTGTTCTTCACGGGGTCACGCTTGAACACTGCCGCCCGGTTAGTTCAACTGGACGAGCGCCGGTCTACCTACCGAGCGGGAGACTGCGAGTTTAAGCCCTGGCTGAACCACTACTCATTCTTAAGTTCTATAAAGAACCGAGAGGAAAGTACTGGCTGGCTTACTACGTGCGCACGCGTCCTCCAAATGTCTCCCTTCGCCCTAATCGGCGCCTGCTACGAAGGCTGCCCTTATGATTGCATTAACTCAGTCAAAATTGCGTTTTATTTTTCAGAACGCCGGTCAGCGGTTTACTCTCTTTACGCAGTCTCAAATCACTCTGGAAGCACTTATGGAGGTCATTACACAGCTTACTGCAAACATCCAGTAAGCAACGACTGGCATTGCTTTAATGATTCCCGGTAAGGAAGTCGTTGAAATATGTACATTGTGAAATGATTAACACCCAAACACAAAACTCGGCGGCAAAATTACTGCGTGAGAAAGGGGATTTTAATGAAAGGTGGTGGAATGTGTGAGAAACCTTTGAGGTCCCACGAGCTTTTTTAAATGAAATAAGGCTAAAAACCCTTTAAATCATACATGAGAATTGGTTTAAATGCCGCGTTGTTGCCCTCAATCAATTCGAATTTTCATTTTGGAACATTTTACCGTTCCTTTCTTGAATCCTCTCCTCCCTTTGGCTATTGAATGTTGGAAAAAAAAAGAAACTTCTCGTATCTTCCCATTTTGCGCAGAACGTTTGCGTAGCACCAAAAAAGGAACTTCTTTATTTAGTATACGCGTAGGGGGCATGCAGTCATTTCAAAAAAGAAAAGAAAGTGCAAGCAAAAAAAGCATGTGGAAGACAGTTAGCTGTTTAGAGTTTCTGACAACTGAGTCGATCTATTGTAAATGAGGGAGGAAATTCGCAGTGCCTAAGTTTATTCAGGAAATTTTAAGGAACGCTGTCGGGTTCAAAAGGCTAAGCTGATTATTTTTAATAGCAGTCTTGGGTGGGGCTAGTAAAACTTCTAAAAAGTAATTGAATACTGTCCAGTGTGAACAATTGAAGCGGCTAAAGACAACGCAATGGCTGAACAGAACCCGAAGCATCTTAGCCTGCGTAGCAAGCGTTTCCAATCGAGTTATGGCGCGAAATTAGAGCCGGAGCATGTTTCGAGTGCTAAGTAATCAACACTACCAGCCACGCACCAATCAGAAGCTGCGGTCGTGGGCGAACGCAGTTTCTCAAAATCGTGGGGTTTGCGGGCAAGCGTTTCCTTCCTTCCCCTTCCCCTCCGCTGTCATTCCTTTTTTTCGCTGTCGTCCCAACTTTTCTCGACGAACTCGCGCGGAAACGCTTGCTACGCAGGCTAGAAGCATCTACGTACTTTGGTCACGTTCTGTTATCTTATCTTTGTCTTTTTCTTCCTTTTTTTGTAGTGTGGATTCTTTGTCTTCGTCAAGAGTGCGGGGATCTCAAGCCTACATCTTGTTTTACGAGCAAGTGGGAACAAGTCCGCGAGAAAGTAGAAACAAATCTTCTCTCTGATGAAACGTTTTGTGACAAATGCTGGCATTTGTACCACAAAACACATTGTTTTTTTAAGTTGAGGGTTATTACTGATTCATTTTTTAGTACCAAGCAGAGTATACATTAGCACGATTAGTCGGCCTCGCAGCCGTTTTTTGGATGTCACGCAACGCTCCCCCAAAAGAAAAAGTTCTTTTGGGGGAGCCTTGCGTGACATCCAAAAAACGGCTGCGAGGGAGACTAAGTATATATTCGACCACAGAATTCATTTCAGTTCTTGAGGTATTTTGTGAAATTTTATTGTATGGAACTGTGGACATTGGTCTTGTGGTAAAATTATTGTAACAAAGAGTGTTTTGGATGTGGAGTTTGACGATATTTTGACGTTTTGTGGGCGATATTTTTCAAGACCTTTTTTTGTACAAATGCACGTTTTTCTCGGGCAATAAAATTTAAGATCATTTTCATATTTTTCTAGTCAATTTCTGTGAGATAAAAACTTCTTTTGGTATGTAAAGATGAAAGCGTTCAAAATTTCCCTTACTTCCTCAACAGAAATTAACTTCTTCAAGTTGAAATAATAGAAATAAGAAAAAAGAACTATTGCTTGGAACAGTTTGGATCCAGCGAAAGAATGCTGGTTGTTTTCACTTAATAGTTCGCTCATATAACGATAACATTGAAGACTGTTTATATGTAGCCTCTCACGCAGGCGTTGCTCGTTTTTCATCCCTCCGCACAGGAGGGACAAACGAGCTCCCCTAAAAACGCCTACGTGGGAGGCTAGTTTATTTGCGGAAAGGACATTTTTAGTCTGTGATTTCCTAGCCTGTACACAGACGTCGTTTTATTTTTCTTTTCGTCCTTTTGGAAAACATTCGCGTGCCCGAGAGCGCTGGCGGTCAATAAATCCCCCGCGGTTTATTTTCTATCACGCGCGCTGGACAGACTTTCAAGAGAAGATAGAGGGTCTGTGAACAGGCTAGTGATTTCCATGAATAACTAGTAGCAACTCAATTAAGAGCAGAGCATTATACAGTTATTTTTTAACAAACTTATTTGAGGCCTATTCAGGCCACTGTTTTACGTGTATATACTGTATTATAATATAAAACAAATTTCATGGGTAATGTTGCCACAAGTGAAACCAGATGTTTTCCCCTCCTTTGGGCGAAATAGATTATTTATGAGATATGTGTGCATCAATTTTGGTAATATATTTGGATGGAGCGATACAGAGTACATTCATTCGTGAATAAATTATTGCACCAACCATATCTTCGTTGTCTTTTCTTAAGTGGGGATTTTTATCAGCTTGTTACCGGAGTGGACCCGTTGTCATTTGTCAAGAGTCTTTTTTCCACGCTTGAATGTGATTATAAACCACGCTTCAACTTATTTTGTAGACAACACAGGTTATAAACATTTGACATACTCTTTTGGTATGATCTGCCGAAGACAAATTTTTCGCGGATATAAACTTGATATAGCAACTAGTCTTCCAACTCAGCCCTTTTGGTTAGCGTGATGTGGTCAAATCAGACTGGAGAAAAGGCCCCGACCTTCAGTTAGCCTGGGTGCGAGGTTGCATCCCGTCTTACGAGAGCTTCCTCGCCCGCAGGAACCTCCATTTTCTCATCCTCTTAGACCCAGGGGCGGTTAGTCGGGTCGATAAAATGTTCGTGGTGAAAGTTTTCTGTAAGATCGAGACGAGCTCGTCTCGATCTTACAGAAAACATTCAACACGAACATTTTATCGACCCGACTAACCGCCCCTGGGTCTCCGAGGATGCCATTTTCTCTGCATCCCTTTTCTATTCCTTCGCTGCCTTAGCTCCCGTATCCCTTTGCGCCCTCTTCGTAATACTGCAAAGCCTCCACTTACGTGACCGATACATTCTGAATTTTGTTTCACGCAGGCCCTAAGTTCCCCGTTGAGCTGACTCGTGTAACACTGGAAGAGTGAGATGACCTGGGCACTAGACATTTACGCCTGGTTAAATTTCGCGTTGCCATTTTTAGTTCGGGGTTGCCCAACTCATCAATTGACCGAGGCTATCTTTCGTGCTTTCGTACAATGATCCAAATACCTTCACCTGGTGGCTATGACAAGCTAGTGTATGAGCCGCTTTCAGATGATGGGTATACAGAAGGTGCAAACATCAACCTTGAAGACATTGACGAGGAAGACCTTGTCACTATCAAAACGTACGCTTGTGGTGTGAACTATGCCGATGTGTGTATTCGTTGGGGCCTGTACGAGTCAGCAAAGAAATTCGTCGGCTGGCCGATCACTCCTGGTTTTGAATTTAGTGGTGAGGTTGAAAGAAAGGGCAAGAATGTGAAAGAATATGAGATCGGTCAAAAGGTTTTCGGCGTGTCCCTTTTTGGAGGTTACACCGAGAGAATAAGGGTTCCAAAACACCAGATTTTTCCGCTGCCGGACAATTTGGACAGGTACGAAGCAGCAGCATTTCCAACAGTGGCTCTTACTGCTTGGTATGGAATGTTTGAACAGGCCAGACCAAGGCCTGGGAGCTGGGTACTAGTTCACTCTGCAGCTGGAGGGGTGGGGAGTATGCTGGTACAGCTTGCAAAGATCCATGGTTGTCACGTAGTGGGCGTGGTTGGTGCCAGTCATAAAGTTGATCTTGTCAAGAATTTAGGTAAAATAATCTGTTCATGTTGAAACTTCCGCTACCCCTTATCATTGTACAAGCATGTCATGTCATTCATTCGTATGGTGTGTTAATCCCAAATCCTAAATTCTGATCGGGGAATCCTGCATTCTGATTGTCCATATACTAATGTCTTGATCACTTATAGAGAGTGAGTATTCTTGTACAGAAATATAGAAGTGGTGAATGATTAAATCCAGTACATGTGAAGACAAAAAGATTCTTGTTTGAAAATCTGAGACTCAAAAACTTTGAAAGGATCATTTCATGACATCAACTCTGTTACACTTGATCAAACTGAATTATTTTTTGCTTTGTGCATGACCAGGTTGTGACCATGTCATTGACAAATCCAAGAATGATCTCTGGAAAAATGCAGAGTCTTTTTGTCCAAAGGGTTACCAAGTTGTGTTTGATGCAAATGGTGTGGCAACTTTACAGGAAAGCTATAATCATGTGGCCTCAGGAGGCCGACTGGTTATCTATGGTGAGAGCTTTTGTTAAATTATAGTTTCCTTACCTAATTAAGGTGCACTGCAGTATGAAGCACCTATTACTGTTTCTTCTCTTCTTAAATGATGCAATTTGCAAGTACAGGGTTTTTTCCCGGAGGCATAATCACAGGATTACAGAGATGCCAACCTCTGGAGATCTAAAATCTGGAGACTCTCTTTCTTTCACTGCCCTCGGAATTTCAACAACACATGCTCAGGACATAAAACAAATTTTGATGACTGGCTCGCTTTGTGGGCGGGAGGGGGGGGGGATGGGTTTTTGATGTTGGGAGTGTTTCAAAAGAGACAGTCTCCAGATGTTAGATCCCCAGCGATTGGCATCTCTGATACCCCTGGGTGAAGTGGCAGAAAGTAAAGTATCTGAAGTTACAGATTGGTATGGTATTATGAATTTTCTTTTTCGGCAGGTTTTCACACAATGCTGCCCAAATCCAGTGAAAGTGCTAGTGGTGCTATAAGCATGTGGCAGTGGGTAAAGATGGGATGGAACTACAAATCAACACCTGTATTCAACCCTCTTCAGGTATTCCTGCTAACTTTCACAAGCTTACCAGGAATTTTTGATATTGGACTGCAAATAATCAAATCAAAATGCAAATCAAACTGCAAATCATCTTCACTACTTCGCAACATCAAAGATTTTAATATAACAAAGAGATTGCTCGCAGTGCCTGTAGTGCCTTGCTTTGCCAGTAAAATCAAGATGCTGGCAAATTTACTGTCAATTCTGTCATTCCGCCAAATTCAACAGCATTTTTCACTAAACTGGGCATTTGTGTCGGTTAACTTTTACTGGCTGTTCTTCACCCATTCTGCTCTTTCCCTTGTTTCCACCTGACATCTTTTCAATGAGATGGGTGTATGTCTTTCTTCTGCATGGGGATTCATCGGTGTGGCACCAAAATGTAAGGTTTTTTGAATCCTTTTGGTGTGCAGTTGAGTATAGACTTTAGTCAGTCAGTGGCCTGCAAGTAACCTTTTTTGAGGACCCTGGTGGCTTCCCCTCTTTCCTTACCCACCCCCATACCCTCATGAGAGCTTGTTCACGGGCTAGCCATTTGGGTCTGTAATAAGTAAGGAATTGTGCTGCCTGGAAATAGGGGTCTGGATTGGTCTGCATTTGGTTATGTTTCTTATTGCATGTATTGGTCTAAAATATGATCTCCATTAAAAATATACAGCATTTGTGTATAAACGGTTTTCGTTTATAATTTGTCTCAAGACTGTCACTAAGATATTGATTACAACGTTTCAACTGCATACTGCAGGTCTTCATCAAGCGATAGTGTCCACCATGGTTGTTTGTGATTGGTGTATCATGAACCTTGCCCATGGTTGGCAGGTTTCAATCCAAATTATTTGTATTTGCCTTTCGTCTCTTCAGATGACTAATGAGAACAAAAGTGTCATGGCGTTCAACCTCAGCTTTCTCTTTGATCAGCGAGAACTGCTCAAGGAAAGTATGGCACAACTTCTTGGCTGGGTGAAAGAAGGCCGGCTGAAAGTCACCAAGGTTACAAAGTATCCGCTGAAGGAGGCAGGAAAGGCGCATAAGGATTTAGAATCAGGGCAGACAGTGGGAAAACTTGTTCTCACTATGGACGATTTTGAGCTCAAGATGAGTGAAGGATGTGAAGACAAAAACTGACGAGGCGTCAAACTGATTTACAATAATAAGCACAAGGATAATGAGTGGATTCTTAACTTCTTTAGTAGTAGAAGAGGCGGAGAAACTTCTGAGACGCTGAAAATCGCCTCCCGCCAGAAGACGCAACGTTGGGGAGCCCCTTTCTGCACGCTTACATATCCCCTGCGCTTGTTTATCTTTGAGATAGAATGCTTGCTTTTTTTTTAATAAATTATTTTATGATTTTTTTTTCCCGGCGGAAAAATGAACTATTTGTACCGAAGAAAATTGTGAAAACAATATCTATAAATTATATTACATTTAAGAGGATATAAAAAAGAATCTTTTATTGAATGAAGCAAGCGTAAAAACATCATAATTTCTCTGTGTACACAGTCGACAATTTGTTATGGTCTTCAGCGCTCGCTCCATTTTCCAGAGTTTTTTATATGACATAAATATCAACCAGTGATAAAGCGTTTTTAAGGTGCCGGGAACTCCTAAACACGGTGCAATGAGCAAACAGCTAGAATAAGTTTCAAATGGAAAGAAAAATTCCATTGTTCATCAGGGCGGCGCAGGAAATAATAGCGTATTCCAGTCTCCGAGATAGTTGGGTCCTCGAAAATGAGAAAGCTCGAACCCGAAAATAAGACAGGAGGCACCCCAGCTATCGCCCCAGTCCTTTTAGTTTTCCCAGATCACGCGCTCATATTTTCGTGTGCCTTTCGCTTATGCGTCATCTTAACCTGGGACCAAGCTCCGCATTGGGGGGAAAAGGGAGAAAAAAAATTGGCGTGCGCAGACCACCGCTTGACTCGCTTTGCTCGCCAATATTTTTCCTATTTCACCCCGTTTTTGTCCTTTTCCTCCCCACCGGCGGAACCTGGTCCCAGGTTAGCGTCATCCCTACTATTTAAGGAGAAGCGAAGTACCGCCCTTACCATGCGCTCTCGCTTATCGTGCGCCTGCTACGCAGGCTAAAACGGTGTAAAGCACTTAGCTCCTTTGATATAAGCGGAGTGACAAGTACATTTATCATTGTGCGAGAGAAACGCAATTTTAGTGTTTCGACACTTTTGAATAGTTTTCTTTAAGCCTTTACAGCAGTTAAAGACACTATTTTCCCCTAAGAGATCGTCTGCTCGTACTAGGAGCAGCCATAGACTTAAGCCTCTTTAAACCCACTGTAAGAAAGATGTGTTCAAGTTTTCCTTTTTTCTTAAGAACTGCTAAATACTGGACTCAGCTCCTCCCCGATACGTCGTATTTCGTCCCTTGAAAAATGTCAGAACTACCTTAGTTATTTTATTTTTATTTTTATTCTACTTATTGTTGTACGTAATTTTTACTTATATAGTTTTCAAGTAGCTGGTCTGTTGCCTAACCGGCTTTTACCGACTTAATGGAGATGATGATGATGATGATGATGATGAGAGCGCGTGTGAAACTAAACCCCACGGGAGGTGCCCCGTCTCGTAAAATTCATCGAAACCAAAAAGTCAAAACCTCTGTGCCAGGCTATCTAAAGCCAGACTAAGAGACTCTACGCAAAATCTTCGTAATTCCACAGTCTGTTACTTCAGTACTAGTATTAGAATTTACGTCAATAAAACTGACGCTTTCGTATGCATGATCACATTATATACATCTGAACCTTTACAACGGTTGTTCAGAATTAAAGTTATGTAAGGCCAGATTTATGAAATAATTTTTTCAAAGGTTAAATTTCCATAAAGGTTCTTAAGGCACTGAAATGTGTCTTTCAAACCTTGAAGAGATACCTCTTTAAAACGTAGCGTATTTCCTCGAATACATGTAACAGCCTCGTGTAATTCCCCATTTGTGGCTTTATAATTCCCAATGCATGCCCTATTTACTCCAAGGACATTGCATAAACTTATTCTTTCCCAATCGGCACAGCTAAAAGAAGAATATACATCCTTCATTTCTCAGATCTGGTTCGGAAGTCCTTTTCAGCTCAGTGACTGCGAAAAATGTGAAGGCATAATTATTGTTTAGTACCCTCAGGCGAGGATGTTGCAAACGTTTGAATAGGTCACTGGAAAATTATAACGCAGTTGCTTTTTGAAACAGTTCATTCTATTATTGCTTTTAGAGAGAGTGAAAATAGAATAAAAGTTTAAATGACTAGAGTAATTTTGCCGTAGGATGTTACGTGAAATCAGTGTAAAACGTTCGGCTTCGCTGAATTCCAGAATCTCTGAGAACCATGGCCACAGAATATTATTTGATGCCGATCAAAGAGTGCTTTCGTTTATGTGTTTACAGAACAATAGGGTTAATGAACAAAACGACTTCTTTACGATGGCTTTTCTTTTCTGCACCAATCCTTGACTTCAAACGCGAATTTCGCGGAAAGTTTGTAACAAACAAATCGATCGTTTCCATGAGAACGCCTTAGACGTGACGTCACGGAATGAAATCAACGTGATCTCGCGAAAAGAACGAATTTTCATTACAAAACATTCATCCGGATTTATTCTTCTAATTGAGGAATACTTCATAACTTAATCAAGAGGCACACTCCTTGAATTGTTGTAGTACTGAAAACCGTGAATTTTGCAGAAATCAGTGTCTTTTTAGTGAATGTTTTCTAAGCCGAGTGACTGTTTGGAGGTTTTTTCCTCCGTTCAACATGTCAACTAATTTGCTTCTTGCTGAGTGCAGCTGGAATTTCTGCAGACAGCAGTTGTTGCGGGCAACAAATTTATAATTACGGTTTCCTTGAGGCTCTTGCCTCGTTCGAGGAACACGACAAGTGTTAAAAATGTGGATTTTAAACATGATAAACTCTAGTATTCCAAGGAGCGGGAATCTGCGAGCCAGTGTTCTTATCGTGTTTGGATTACTTCTTGTCTGTTTCACCGGTGAGATAAAAATCCACTTATTGAAGCTTGTGCCCTGACTTTTGTGCCTATTACAAAACGACGTCTTTGTTTCATTGGGAGATCTCAATACTCGATCTTAATACGATTTGTTTCTGTTATTTCGCAGATTTAGCAGGCGCAGCTTGTGATTGTGAGACTGAATGTTCTTGTAGTAAAAGCAACTGCACGGCGGGGGAATATTGGTCTGGAGCTGGTTGTGTAGAATGCCCAGCCGGACACTTGTAAGTGTAAACGATCAGTATTCTTATATTTAACCCTACATTGGAATTATTAAGTCTTTAATTAGAGAAAAGAACATGCATAAAGGGTTGTGTCGATGTAAGTCTTGCCAAGGTATAACTGGCCGGACATTCTTTGCTGCCAATTTCCTTTCTTTGTATGCTTTGATCTCATGTTGTATTGTGGTCAATGTAGTTGCATAATATCTTGTTTTAATGTCAATTGGATATGAGGTATCTCCTTGAATCTAACGTACGATATTCTGTCGTCTTTTTATTAGCTGTCTTGGGAATGAAACTGCCCCTCAACCTTGCCCAGAAGACACAGAAAACCCAAACACTGGGGCAACTAATTCTTCAGCCTGCACGGTAAGTTTATTATTTGTTCGCAAATTATTGTTTTCATTAGTGTTTCGAAAGGAAATGTTCTTTATTAAACACTTGTTTCCTAGCACCAGCCGAATTGTCTAATTAACTCAAAGCTCATTCTGATCTTAATGTAAAAATTTTATGGATAGCCGTTAAAAAATGTTATAAAAATCGAGGCGCGTAGTGCATCGGTAATTGATATTGTCACTCAACGATTGCGTTGTCATCTTCCGGCCATACTCCGACTTTGTAAAGTGGCTAACATAATCACGCTACCCTAATATGAGGGTAGCACTGTCTGCATTGTCTCCATCTACTCGAAAATGTTTGCCTGTGAAAATCATTTAAAGAGGTGATATCATGGTACATCCATATTCCCAACAATCTTATTATAAGATAAATTAGTTTTTAGTTTCATTGTGAAGTCTGTTACTGGATTTAAAAATCTGGATTTCAGACTCATACCTGTTCTTGCAGGTGGATTTCAGTGAAGAAAATTCATGTTTGGATCCTGGGAAAGGTGACGGGGGAGGGGGGGGGGTGGTTGGGTACTTTGAATTCTCCAAGTGATGGCCATGGTCTAAGGATTTTGCGGGGTTTGAAATTTTTTATTCTGGAATTTTTTGGGTAGCAAAATGTGGCAATTAGTATTTTTTTGAAAAATTTCTTGGGACTTGGTGCACATGTCCTCTCGCTTTTCTTCAAAGTGTATTGCTTGTTTTTTTTTTTTACTGAATATTGGATGCAATCCTTACAGGCATGTGCTTCAGGTTTAAACAGCACTGCGGGATCCATATCATGTGACGTTCCTTGTCCTGCCGGTTACGACTGCACAACATCACTGGGGAATGTGACATTGTGTGCAGCAGGAACTTATTCTAATTATGGAGAAGGAATATGTCGCTCTTGTCCTAGTGGTAAAGTGTGTCCAGACCCATCGCAACAACCTCAGGTATCCTTTTATTGGTCTATTACAGTCAAACTTTTACACAATAGTTTCTGTGACAAAACCTATAGGAGGCCAAGTACAGTCAAAGCCTGCGTTGCAGACACCTGCCTAACACTGACACCTCATTATTACAGACAGTTTGTTTTGTCCCTGGGGAAAGAAAGCCCTTCCCTGGGGAAAGAAAGCCCTTACATTCTCTTTAAATTCAACCCACTTAATACGGATACCCTGTTATAGCTTGTGAGCAAGCTCTCCAGGGCGCTCTGGCGGCGGAGTGGGAAAAGAAGGGAGAGCTTGCAACCACGTCTTTGGAATTTGAATATCTGCATCGAAAAAGTCGATGTGAAATGTTGATTGGCGGAGATGACGTTAGTAATGAAACCATTACCTTTGGCACATGCTTTCGTGTGTTTTTCAATGATTGTTTGTATTTACGCTTGTTTCCGCTTTGCGCTGATTGGTGGAAATCTGTCTGCTCAGTCGATGGTGAGCCACTGGGGAATTGGAGGCAGAAATAAATTCCAGAGACGTAGTTGCAAGCTCTCCTTCCTATTCCCGCCCTGCTGCCAGAGCGCCCTGGAGAGGTTGCTAGCTAACCCCATTAATATGAACACTTTCTAGGGCCCCCTCAGTGTCCTTATTAATACCGTTTGACTGTAATACAAAAGTCTTTTGAAAATGTTGTTAAAGCCTTTAAGTCCTAATAGTGACCAAGATCAATTTTCTCCTATCAATATCCATACATTATCAACAGATAAGTTATGAGAATTAATAAAATGATCACCTAAGTAAAAATGCCTTGATCTTTTAACAAATTCTCTCAACTCATTCTTTAAGGAAATGTATAGAGATCAGTTTGGAGAATTTGTATGTAGATACTGGGGCTTAAAGGGTTAAAGCCCAGTCAAAATGAGCTGGCAACTTTCAATTTTGCTGCTTCCAGAAGTATATTTGTCACTATTCAACACTTAATCATCAAACGATTTTTTTCTTTACAGTACTGCCCAGGAGGATATGAGCCTAATGTTTCTCAAACAAAATGTAATCCTTGTGAGGCAGGTAAATTCTCATTCAATGGGACATCATGCCAGGCTTGTGCCACTGGAAGCTATAGCCTTGAAGGGGCAGCAGAGTGTACTGTCTGCCCTGCTGGACACCAGTAAGTGTGCTTCTTTATATCAAGAAATATTCAAGTTAGCATTATTCATTAATGAAGGGGGCCCTTGAAAAAAGTTCTAAGTGACTTTTGGATGGACTCGTAGATTATTCTTCCAAAAAGATGAATTTCTGCTTGTACACTGTACCCTCAGTTTCTTGCTTTTAGCCTTGGCTAAATCTATGTATTACTGTTCTTTTATTAACAGGTGCTACAATCAAACCATTGATCCAGTCAGATGTAACCCTGGTGAATATGCACCTGCTGGTGAGACCAACTGTACACTGTGTGAAAAAGGATTTCGCTGTCCAGATGTTCCATTAGCAAGTCCTTTGCCATGTTTTAATGGCACATACACAGATTCTATGGTCCAGACAGAGTGCAAGCTCTGCACTGCAGGAAATTTTTGTCCATTTGCTTCACAAGGAGAGCAGCCATGTGAGAATGGAACTTACAGTAAGAACGGATCATCAGTATGCACTGAGTGTCCAGGTGGACATAGGTGAGTGGTGAATCTGCCCTTTTAAGGTCGGTACACACTAGGCGACAAGTTGCAGCAACATGCCACGGCGACACGTTGCAGCTACAAATCGCTTTGTGTGTACGGGAGAATTTTTGTGAAAATCTTTGTTGCTGCAACAGAATTTGTCACCGCAACAAGTCGTACAGATTCAGTCTGATTTGATTTTTTGCGACTTATTGCAGCTGCAAAATTATGTTGCGGAGAGAAAGATTTTCACAAAAATTCTCCATTACACACAAAGCGATTTGTTGCTGCAACTAGTCGCCAGACCTGTACACATGGAGTGATCTGTCGCCGCAACGTGTTGCTGCAACTTGTCGCCTAGTGTGCACTGACCTTTACTTTTGATGTAAAACAGTGAAAAAAGGTTTGAACCCAGGAGTCATTTCTAAAGTAGATGGAATATGATCATCCAGGTGAGAGTAGTCCTGCGTAGGACTGGTGTTGACATTGACTGACATTTCAACAACCTGTGTGGCAGTCATCTTCAGAGTTTATGTGAGTTGTATCACGTCGGTTGATGGTATTGAACTCTGGTTATTGACCTGATCGTCAATCAAGCTGCGATGTCATTGGCAAGGCACCAATCTTATTAAAAGTCTTTATAGCCTATAATATCATGGCTTAACTGACAGATGACCAATGACATTGTCATTACCATGGATACCTGAAACAATAACACTTTCTGTGCCCATTAATTAGCATCTATTTTTTGATATCCTGAATGCATGCAGTTATGATATTTATTATTGACCGGGCACTGCCTAATGAAATAACTTTGAACCTTGAAGTGACAGGTAGCCTCTGTCCTTAATTTTACCTGGCTTACTTTTCACGACTGCACCTTATCCATTTGATTTGACTGCATTTTTTGGGACTTACTTTTGACTTTTTTCAGGTCACTCCTTGATCTTGTATTCATCAACTTTAATAAGATTCATTTTTAATTTTATTGCGTAATTTTCTTTAAGTTGTGCTGATCCAAGTGCAGATCCTGTTCAGTGTCAAAATGGTACCTATGCACCATCAGGAAGCCTTGCATGTCTACCTTGTCCTGAGGGAGCTCAGTGCTTAACACCAGGGCTGTCAGAATACGTCCCTTGTCACAACGGTACTTATCTGTTGACAGATGCAAACAATGTAACCAGTTGCCAGAGTTGTCCTCCTGGAAAGAGGTGTCCAAATCCAAATCAGGCACCAGAGGACTGTCCAGATGGAACTTACAGCAAGGGTGGGACAGTCACATGCACTGTGTGCCCAGGAGGCCATAGGTGGGTCTTTAAGTTTAAATAACACCAATGTCTGGTTTTCAATTTGAGTAGCAGGCCTAGTTCCTGGAAAGTAGGGGCTGTGTGTATGTGTACAAAGGGGTGCTTATTGTACTTCTTGGGGTGCATTTTGTGGATTGCTATCACTTGAGTCAGTTTGCTAAAAACTAAAATAAAGAAATAGAAACATTATTAAAAACATTATCTGATAAGAGATCACAGTATACAACCATGGATAAAAGTTAATTGCAATTAGATAAAAGACTTTATTATATGGAGGAGAGTGTTTTACTGGGAACTAAACCACTCGTAGATTCCATACACCACTTCATCCGGGACCCGAGTGGTGTATTTTCCGTATGTCACCTTTGTGAGTGTCGTATCGTTCAATGACGTCACGATTCCCGCCTTTTGCTTTTGTTGAATTGGTTTCTCCATATAATAAAAAGAACATTACACGCTGGCTCAAAGATATGAATTTTATGTTCGAGTGGCAAGAACAATATCTCACGAGTGAGCTTCACTCACTCGTGAGATATTGTTCTTGCCACTCGAACATAAAATTCATATCTTCTTGCCACCGTGTAATATCCTCTATGTATTGGAAAAATATATAATGCCCTAGCCTGGGGTAAAAAAATACTTTATGCAATGCTTAAAAGAAATATAACGTGCCTGTTTACTTGTCCTGACACATTTGTGATTTGTGCCCTGCTAATGTCAGTCTTTAACTCACGTTTAATTGTTCTGGAGCCTCTTATACACAAACTAAAAAAAAATCAACTTTATAGTTTTTGTAGTACATGTGTATCTGTTACAGCTTTGTATGGTGTTAGGACATCAAATGATAAGAACTCCTTGTTGCGTACTCAATCAATTAATCAGTCAATCAATCAATCACCTTAATTGTGATTAAAAAATGTCACTGTCAGATAATTTGATTGTTTGAAAACTGATACCTCTTAGAGGTGAAAATGGCTTTAAGCCACACCCAGAAAACAAGACTTTGGTACTGTGAACATTGAAGTGCTAACATATCATGCTGTCATCATCATTTTATCATGTCGTTGAACTTATTACAGCACAAAGATGAGAAAATATTGTTTTGTTCCCTGTTAGTGGAAGTTTAGGATCTGTTGCTTGGATGAGAAAGAATTTTGTTTTGTTTCCATGAATGGGTGTCCACATTAAGCATGTTAAATTTAGGGACAATACACAGACCTGCCCCATGGTGTGTATGGGTGTGTGTGGACCAACTGTACCTTTGAGGGGTGTTTCCAAAGTTGTCTTACCTCCCCCACTTGACTTTCCCCTCAGTCCCTGGGACTGGCAGAGCCCTGGTGGCACTTACATCCCACCAACGTACATGGCCACAGTTTTCTATTCTTCTCACAAATTCCACTGGAAAATCTCTCTTTTTTTTCAGATGTCCTGTTAAGACAGATGATCCTATACCTTGTGGAAATGGAAGCTTTGCTCCAGAAGGGAGCACTTACTGTCATGGCTGTCCAATTGGATCCCAATGTCCCTCTGCAAAACTTGCATACCACCAACTTTGTGCAAATGGTTCATATTCACTAGTTGTGAATGCCACAAGCTGTTTAGAGTGTCCTCCTGGTTTCAAGTGTCCTAACCCAAATGTGGAGCCAGTGGAGTGTGAAAATGGCACATACAGTAAGGCTGGGGCCACCCACTGTGTTATATGTCCAGGAGGACATAGGTAAGCTGTAAATTATTGATAATAATCCAATAACCTTTGAATAATAACCTGATTTGATGAGTAGCCCTCTTTGATTAATAATAGGTGGTGGTATTAGTAGTAATGTAGTTCTCAGTATTAATCATATTCCTTTGTGTAATTCTCTAACCTTGTACCACTTTCACATAAAACCCACTAGTGCATTTATACCAACTCTCCCAGATACAGCACTAATCTCCCGCTCTCCTGTACGGATGAAATGGACTTTTGAGCACTTTTGTGCTTTAGTTTGAAATTTAGCCCTTTTTTTTTCAAAATAATAACTTTTTAATATTCATTGTACAGTTTCTGGGACATTTTTGCAGGTATTTATCACTAACAAAGATTATTTTGTCATTGCAATGATGAAAATGAATTTTGATAGCATGTAGGTCATGTAAGACTTCATATAATGTCCTAAGCCAAGGCAGCTGGGTCAATTTGTGTGCAGGCAGTTGGGAGTGGTGGGCTGTTGACATTCAGAGGGGGAGGGGGGTGTAGTACAGAATAGAGAGTCTCCAGATTTTAGATCTCCGGAGGCTGGTATCTCTGCCAGTGAACTAACTTGGTGTCTGTATTCGTCCATAGCTGTGCTGACAAATCAGTAGATCCTGTTGTATGCCCTTCAGGAAGCTTTGCACCATCAGGAAGCCTAGAATGCCAACCATGTCCGCTGGGATCTCACTGTCCATCGAATACTTCTGCTGTCCACACACCCTGTGCACCAGGATCTTATGCTAATGAGACATTGTTACTTGAGTGTCGTCCATGCCCTGCGGGGTTTCTTTGTCAAACTCCGGCTCTGTCTCCTGTGGCCTGTGAAAATGGTACTTACAGCAAAGGCAGTGCTGCTAACTGTACTGTTTGTCCTCCAGGATTCAGGTACGCAGAATACATAGAATACCCATTACAGCTGTATGCATTCTATAATGTAGGCTTTTTCTGGTGGTCTTTTGACATGTTGAGAAAATTGCTTTTGAGGGTTCAAGGAAATTTGTTTCTTTTTCCGATCAGGTGCCCTAACAAAGACTCAGACCCTATACCCTGTAATGCTTCAACATATGGGCCAGGTGCAAGCACAGAGTGCCAGCAGTGCCCAGCAGGATCGGAGTGTCCATCAGCAAAACTTTCAACTCACGTTCCCTGTCGTAATGGAACGTATGCAGATTCTGAAGGAAACTCAGCCTGTCTACAGTGCCCTGCAGGTTTTACGTGCCCTAATCCTGCAGCATCTCCTGTGCCATGTGAAAATGGGACCTACAGCTTTAAAGGCGCTGCTTTGTGCAGTGTTTGCCCTGCTGGTTATAGGTATTATGTCACCTGAAATGCTCCATGTTAATTAAAATTGATTTATCACTGTTTTTCATTATTTTCCATATAAAATCAAAAAGGCTATGATTGAGTTTTGATAGTGGTGGAGAAATAAAAAAGAACTAGACTGCTTGAAATGGGCCTTTTGTCTTAAAATCTGTCCTTAAGTTGTTATTCAAGCACTTGCTCACACAACCTGGCGGTGAAAATGAGAAAGGATTGGAACAAGGAAGCACACCCAGTTGTCTCGTCCCAAGCCTTCCTTTTCTAATATTTTTTCCTGTAAGCTTTTAAGGGATTACTAATTACTGTTTATATTACATAGGAAACTCTTCTTTGCCCTAAATGAGACCCCATAGGCCTGGTTCAGACGCCGAACTTTTCATGAGCCGAACCTAATTCGAATTAAGGCCGACCCAAATTATTTTGGGTGGTTGAATTGATTCTTAGGCCGATCTTAATTCCAGCCAAACTTAATTCAAAAGGAGAAAATGCTCATTTTGGTCAAACTGCTCAGAAAATATGTTATAATAATTTATACATTAGGTTCAGTACATGAAAAGTTCGGTGTCTGAATCAAAGCTGTTCCAAAGTCTCTCCAAAGGTTAAATTCCCGGCCGGGCTAGGCGAAAAGAACGGCTGAGCCATTCCAAATTGAAACAGCCGTTCCTAATTGGTTCACATACCAAACTCTTCATGTACTTAATTCAATGTATTAGGTTCGGCTGATTAAAAGTACCGCGTCTGAACCAGGCCTTAGTCACTGTTTCTGAATTTACCTTTTGATACCGTACTTAATATTTCTTCTTAATTACAGCTGTCAAAATAAAGCAAACCCAGTGGAATGCTCGAATGGCACTTATGCACCAGCTGGGAGTATCCAATGCTTTTCTTGTCAAAAAGGAACCCATTGTCCAACCAATGGCTTATCAATGTATGTTCTATGTGCTAATGGTACATATGCTGATGAGGAAGGATTGAGTGATTGTAAACCATGTGACGCAGGCTTTCATTGTCCGAGCGTTGGAATGGAAGCTCCTTTAGTGTGTCCTAATGGAACATACAGCAATACCACAGGTGCCTTGGAGTGCATTTTGTGTCCGGCTGGCTATAGGTGAGTTTCTGGAAGAGCCACTCAGAAGCTTTTCTGTCTGTAGTAACGTTTGTATGATGATAGTTGTGAAATGTTGGTTTTGATGTTTGATTTTTAACTGTAAACTTATTTACCTCTCTTTGCCTGTTCAGTAGTTGCCTGATCTCATAATCTTAGTGCAAGCAGTTTGGCTGGTGATATTCCACCAAATGACATAGTAGACTAGAATTAAGCACTCAAACATACACCAAACACATGCAGCAACTACAGCCAAATCCTGCTTTACGGACACCCGCTTGGTGCGGACATCTCATTATTATGCACAGTTTGCTTTGTTCCCAGGGAAAGAAAGCCCTTACGTTTCGTCTAAATTGAACCCGCTTAACACAGACACTTTCTGTGGCCCTCTCAGCATCCATATTAGTAGGGCTTGCCACAGTTGTTACTAAAATGTTAAAGGGGCTGTGTCACGGCAGTCCAGTTCATTTTGTTTTATTTTGCCAAATATATTACTCTCCCTCACTCGCTATGTAACTTAAAGTAGGAAAAGAAATTACATGTAAATGACAAAATCAGAGATTATAGACACACAAATATGTCCCCTGAGCATTATTTTTGAAGCTGCAAACAGCAGAGATAAACTTTGAAAAACTGTTAGGCTGAACAGTTTTCAAAAACCCTAACTTCAATCCGTTTCAGTCTTCTTCAGTTTTGCCCATCCGTGGCAGCTGTTGTATCTGTTGTGTTATTTTAACCTTCCTTTAATGTTTTAAGCCGTTTAATTTTTATGCTTCTTTTAATTTAACGGGCATTTTGTAATTACTTAATTTGGCTGAATTTCGTGACATAGCTACTTTAAGACATGAACATGAAAGTCACTAAATAAATGTTACTACACCTCACTTGATTTACACTAACTATAATGTACCCGCATTTCCAGTTGTGAGGGTAAATCAAACCGAGTGGAATGTCCCGCTGGAACATTTGCTCCAGCTGGGAGTGACAAATGCAAGGCTTGCCCAAAAGGAGCCTACTGTCCAACAGCAGGGCTGGAGACTTACACTCTGTGTGCTAATGGCACTTATTCAGATGCTGAAAACCAACTGGAATGTAAGCTCTGTGATGCAGGGTTTAGATGCCCAAGTATTGGAATGGAAGCACCTTTAGTTTGTCCCAATGGGACATACAGCAACACTACCGGTGCTCTGGATTGTATTCTGTGTCCAGCGGGTTATAGGTGAGGTTCTTACTATTAACCGTATTCAATTTAAGGAACTTTAATATCTTTGACTCAGCACATTTATTAATCAGGTACAATGCATAATTTGTAAAAAAAATGCACTTTGTTCGGGTGTATTTAGCACGAAAGTACTAATTGAGGACAATATTTTTACATCTACCACTGGACGCGGAACCGCCATTTTTGGGTCATCAGAACCACGTGAAGGTCTAGCTGTTTGCAGGGCAAAGGCAGTACCTTCATTTCTTGGTTATTGTGAGACCCTAAGTGTTGGTCCGACCCCAGGAATCGAACCCGAGACCTCCCCCTCTGCAGTCAAGTGCTCTACCGACTGAGCTAATCCTGCTTCAGTCAAGGAAATTGTGGAGAGACTAATGAAGAGGACAGTTTTAGTGGTAGATTTTAAGTTTCAGAATAGTCGACAAAATTGATTGCACCAATCAAACACCACAAGCTGATCTTGCACTCTTGAAGCTTGAACAATAATTTTTATATATAGCAACTGCACTTCATCGCACCTTGAACCATCAGTGGATACCATACATCAAGTGGAGGAGACTGATTGGATAACTGGCAAAGGCAGAACTGTACTTACTAATTAGTCAAGCACACAGCACCATAAGTGATTGGCCGTCCAGCACTCCAGTAGTCACATCGCTCTTCCAGCTCAAGAAAGCTAACACAGCACTTCATTCCAAAAATTCAGCAAACTCTAGATGAATCTGCAAAAGCACTATTCAAGCACAGTATGTGTTTTCAGCAAGCAGCCAGTTTTCTTTCACAGTCAGTCCTGCAAAGTTTACCGTTGTCCTGCACAGTTAACCATTGTCTTACACCTTCAGGACTTGCACTTGAATGACGTTATTGTCCGTGAGGGAATTTGAAAGTGCACCAATCAAGAATAGTTTGTTAATTCGGCAAATGCAGTCATATTTACGATGGCCTTACATGGCTATCTACCACAGTTGCAACTGTAACGTCTACACCAGTAAAGCACCATTTATGAACTCAGCACATACGTGGAGATAATCGTATCTTTATTGGTTATGTCACTCAATTCATACTTGCATTTTTAGTTGTGAAAGCAAAACAGATCGTGTGGAATGCTTGGCTGGGACATATTCACCAGCTGGCAGTACTAATTGTACAAGATGCCCCAAAGGAGCACACTGTCCAATTAAGACACTTGAAAAATACATTCTTTGCGCGAATGGCACATATTCTGATACAGAAGGCAGCTTGAATTGTAAACCATGTGACGCAGGCTTTCGATGTCCAAGTGTTGGAATGGATGCACCGGAAGTTTGTCCTAATGGAACATATAGCAATACGACAGGTGCCTTGGAGTGTATACTCTGCCCGGCAGGTTATAGGTGAGATTAAGTACATTCTGTGCACTCCAGATGAATATGGAACTGCAACTGTCAAGCACAATGTGCTTCCTCAGCTTCCAGGGACACTAAGACCGATTTGAGCCGCACATTGTACTCTTAGACCTTCATGACTTGCACTTGAATGACGTATGAGGGAATCCTAGAAAGCACCAATTAACAGTTCTTTTAACTCAACAAATGCAGTCACATTTTGGACACCACATCTTGGTGATTTCACTCTACCACAGTTGCACTCGAATTGATATTTTATCAGCACCTTGATTTGCAATGTCCGCACTCATCAAGCACCGTCAATGTATTCAGCTCTTGTGTGGAGATGATCATATAATTAGTGGTATTGCGTGTTAATCAATACATAATTGCATTTTCAGTTGTAAAGGGAAGACTCATCGATTAGAATGCTTGGCTGGGACGTATTCAGCAGCTGGAAGTGATGAATGTACAACCTGCCCCAAAGGAGCGCACTGTCCAACCAAGACACTCGAAACATACATTCTCTGCGCTAATGGCACATATTCTGATACAGAAGGCAGCTCGGATTGTAAGCTCTGTGATGCAGGCTTCAGATGTCCAAGTGTTGGAATGGAAGCGTCCTTAGTTTGTCCTAATGGAACGTATAGCAATACCACAGGTGCCTTGGAGTGTATACTCTGCCCGGCTGGTTATAGGTGAGATTTGGTAACCTTCAATTGACACCTGATGAATCATGAAGAGCACCTATCAAGCACAATTTGTCTCTTCTACAATCAGGGTCACTTATTGGCACAACTGGTTCTGCACATTGTAGTCATATACCACAAGAAACTTGCACTTGAACCACTTATGTCCACAATTAGGGAATCTTAGAAAGCACCAATCAAGAACAGCTGCTTTTCTCAGCAAATGCAGTTAAATTTTGGATGGCACATCTTGGTGATTTCACACCACAGTTGCACTCGAATTGATTTGTTATCAGCACCTTCATTTACAACGTCCGCACGTATTGAGCACCGTTAATGTATTCAGCGCATGCGTGGAGATAATCATATAGTTAGTGGTATTGCATGTTAATTCCTAATTAAATTTTCAGTTGTGAAGGCAAAACGCATAGAGTAGAATGTTTGGCTGGGACGTATTCACCAGCTGGAAGTGATGAATGTACAACCTGCCCCAAAGGAGCGCACTGTCCAACCAAGACACGTGAAACATACATTCTCTGCGCTAATGGCACGTACTCTGATACAGAAGGCAGCTCGGATTGTAGGCTCTGTGATGCAGGCTTCAGATGTCCAAGTGTTGGAATGGAAGCGTCCTTAGTTTGTCCTAATGGAACGTATAGCAATACCACAGGTGCCTTGGAGTGTATACTCTGCCCGGCTGGTTATAGGTGAGATTCGGTATCCTTTAATGGACACCTGATGAATCATGAAGAGCACCTATCAAGCACAATTTGTCTCTTCTACAATCAGGGTCACTTTTTGGCACAACTGGTTCTGCACATTGTAGTCATATACCACAAGAGACTTGCACTTGAACCACTTATGTCCACAATTAGGGAATCCTAGAAAGCACTAATCAAGAACAGTTGCTTTTCCCAGCAAATGCAGTTAAATTTTGGATGGCACATCTTGGTGATTTCACGCCACAGTTTCACTTGAATTGATACGTCGTCAGCGCCTTTATTTGCAACGTCTGCACCAATCAAGCACCGTTTATATACTAAGCACATACGTGGAGATAATCGTATTATTGTTGGTTATGTTACTCAATCCATACTTGAATTTTCAGTTGTGAAGGCAAAACAAGTCGAGTGGAATGTCCGGCGGGGACTTATGCGGCAGCTGGAAGTACTAAATGTACGAAATGCCCCAAAGGAGCGCACTGTCCAACCAAGACACTAGAAACATACATTCTCTGCGCTAATGGCACATATTCTGATACAGAAAGCAGCTCGGATTGTAAGCTCTGTGATGCAGGCTTCAGATGTCCAAATGTTGGAATGGAAGCGCCCTTAGTTTGTCCCAATGGAACGTATAGCAATACTACGGGTGCCGTGGAGTGTATACTCTGTCCAGCTGGTTATAGGTGAGGCTGAGTATTCTTTCACTGGTTCATTAGTTTTGCACATCATCAGTCTAATATAAATGAAAGAAAGTTCGTGAAGACCAAAGAAATTGTCTTTATTGTAGATTATATTTATTCACTCTGACAATGGCGGCGAGCCTTTTTAGTCTGTCCATAATAACTTTTAACACTCTTGATGATGTCGAACAAAAGGTACAATAAAATTTATACTGTATTGTCTTTAATATATTTTTGTCTTTGCACCACTAATCTAAAGCACTGTTATTCTATTTACCAACGCAAAATTGTGTTGCGTAAAATAGCAACTGCATGCATTTTATTCCGTCACTGAAAATCTGTCCTGCACATCTATTTAAAATCCTTTTTTATGTCCACTCTCTTCCCTAAAATACAGTCACAAACGATGTCTTTGAATCATCAATTGCACCACTAATTCACTGATTCATGCATCTATCAGACAGGTTTTTCGTATTTTACATGTATAGGTGAAGATTTCACTTATACCACTTAGGATTAGCTCAGTCGGTAGAGCGTTTGATTGCTGAGCAGGAGGTCGCGGGTACGATTCCCGGGGCTGGACCAATAATCAGGGTCTCAAAGTAACTGAGAAATTAAGGTACTGCCTTTGCCCTACAAACGGCTAGACCTTCGCGTGGCTGGGCTGACCACGTAAAATGGTGGTCCCGTCAGTCTTGTAGGAGACGTAAAAAGAGTGTCCCCAATTCGTACTTTCGTGCTTTATACATTGACACTCAAATAAAGTTTGCATCTCGTAATTGGGGTCGAAAACGTTTCCAGTTTCTGGGAAGAATTTTGGTAGATTTGTCTTGATATGTGTACTGTGTTAAATGCAATTCGTCAGATAACATAATTCAAAGCACTGTTAAAACACATCAGTATCTGCACTAAGCAAGCACCTTTTATTCGTACCTGGAGCTCATTCATGGTTTCATCTTTGCGTTGTCTTCGTGCTAAACACTTCTAGCTTGCCATTTGTCTTGATATGTACTGTGTTAAATGCAGTTGGTCAGAAAACGTAATTTAAAGCACCGTTAAAGCATGAAGCAAGCACCTTACATTCGCACGTGGAGCACAATCTTGGATACATCATTGCATTGTTCTTGTGCTAAACCATTCTACCTTGCCATTTGTCTTGGTATGTACTGTGTTAAAGGCAATTCGTCATTTAGCGTAATGCAAAGCACCACTTTAACACATCAGCACCTGCACGAAGCAAGCACGTTTATACATTCGTACATGAAGATCCTTCGTGGATACATCATTGCACTGTTTTCGTGCTAAACACTTCTACGTTGCCATTTGTCTTCATATTTACTGTGATAAATGCAATTCGTCAGTTACCTTAATGCAAAGAATCGATTTAACACGTCAGTACCTACACCAAGCAAGCACCTTACATTCGTACGTGGAGCACATTCGTGGAAACATCATTTCATTGTTTTCGTGCTAAACACTTTTGCCTCGTGTTTTAGTTGTTTGGGAAACAACTTTACAGAATGCTTAGCTGGTACCTATTCCGGCGTTGGAAGTAGCGAATGCCGAGCGTGTCAAAAGGGAACCCATTGCCCAACAGATGGCTTGTCGACGTATTTTCTTTGCGCTAATGGCACGTACGCCGACAAAGAAGGGTTGAGCGACTGTAAACTTTGTGATCCTGGGTTCAGATGTCCGAGTGTTGGAATGGAAGCACCGGAAGTATGTCCTAACGGAACTATTAGCAACACGACGGGTTCACTAAATTGTATATTGTGCCCAGCTGGGTTCAGGTGAGGTTTTTGTACCAGATAATTACATGCACTCCTTAAGATAACGATAGAGAAGATATCTCTTTTGCCATAAGACCCCCCCCCCTCCCCTCAGAAACAGGAGAACACTTAGGTATACCTTTCCCATCCCACTGAGGATTAGTATTAACACTTCAAATTCGTGATATTGTCTTTCCTCAACTTGTACGATACTTTAATTAACTAGATATAAAAGTGAATGAAAGTCGACTTTCTAAAAACTTAACTTTTCCCCCGTATCATTCTGTATTCATGTACATGCTTGTAATTCCTTACTTTACCTTGCCTCTTCGTGCTTTATTGCGCATAAGGCATCAAATTCTTGTAAGACATTGTTTAAAAAAAAGCCTTGCTTTCACGCTGTTAGGTGCATCTAACTGAAAGCAGTATTGTGTAAGATTAGTTGTTGTATCGACGAGGAATAGAGAGGATAGCTTGTGCATTGTTATTTCTTACATAAAATGCTTTTGCTTTTTAAAATGCTATAAAAGGTAGAATGCATTATATGTAATGTAGTGAGGAATCTTGAGTAGATTCCATTTTCCCATATGTCGGTCACAGATGACGTCATGTGGTAAGGACGTGCACCAGCCGTAGTTGTGTGTTTCACTGCGCTTTTTCGGACGGAACAAGGAAAACCATATTTCTTTGACGGCAACCGTTTTTCTGTACCCCAAATCATCACTGGCAATGGCCAATCATAGCGCGAATAAGATCCAGTACTTTGTTGGGTTGGACTCCGAACACATCCTCAATACTGACTGGACTATGGGACTGCAGGGGAAAACTATCGTTGATTGAATGGACGGATCCTCAGACACAGATCTGGCATCTCCGCAAATTTTTTCTAGGGCAATTGACATCGTCAAGATCGTTTGAACGCACTCTGTAACCTTTGATTATTACAGTTATAATATAACTTTTAATTGCACGTAAGAAACAGTTCATGTTAATAGCACAGGCAATGGCTTCACACTTAATGTGGTGGTATTTGTAAGCGATGCCGACGATTACTTTACTGCAGCAATTAATTAAGCACGTTTTACAATAAGCACTATTAGAACCAACAATTGTAACTATTAGCACCAAACGTTTGTCTAGCACATATGTGATAGTTGTTACTGCACCACAGTGTTTTACAATAAGCACTATTAAAACCAGTAATTGTAACTATTAAGCACCAGACGTTTGTCTAGCACATACGTGAAAGTTGTTACTGCACCACAATGTTCTTCACTGCACTCTAAGTTACCTTCATCAATGGCACCATTCAGTAGAGAAGCAGCAGCCTTCAAGCACCATACGCGTCTTCAGAACATACGTGAGAACATTATTTTTTAAAATATGTGTCCTGAACACTCTTTCCTGGAAATTTCAGTTGTTATAGAAACGATACAACGGAATGCCAGGCCGGCACATATTCTACATCCGGGAGCAGAGTTTGCCGTCCATGCCCCAAAGGAGCGCAATGCCCGAATAACGGATTGTCAACGTTCTTTATTTGTGCCAATGGCACGTATTCTGACGTCGAAGGACTGAGCGATTGTAAGCAATGCGATGCCGGATTCAGGTGCCCTAACGCTGGTTTGGAGGCAAAAGAAGAATGCCCCAATGGAACGTACAGCAACTCGAGCGGTTCTCTTTTTTGTATTTTATGCCCAGAAGGTCATAGGTGAGATGTCGAGGTCACTGTTTTTGCCAACTTTACATCCATACGTTGTTGTATTCGTTCATATGTATTAGCTGGCATGGCGCAGTTTAACTGCACTGGAATCCACTGAGAATGTGTGGCCGAAAATTGGTTCTTTACTTGTATAACTTCGGTGAACTTTTGTCGGAAAAAAAAGATAAAATTAGGTGAATTTCGCTCTAATTTCCTTTGCACAGTACAGTAACATAAAGGTTGTTTGAGGAGAAGTTTGTCGTTTGTTCATTGCCACGACTTCGGTGTCAACAAGACTGTCAAACACTAGTAGACTCAATAAGAAAACAAAAACTTACTACGTGCGTCACACTTTTTAGAACATTTCTTTAGCGTCACTGCTCAGTTTACTACGCAAAACGTCTTCGATCCCGAAAACTCAACGCCAGAAATATTAAATAAGTTGAAAAAAGTGTGATGAAGTTTTAATGCGCGCAAATATATACACTTTATCAAAAACGTTTTGGCTGCTCTCACTTGACTTAAGTTGCATAAATTCACCAATGCTTTCATTTGCTTCTGATTCTCCTGCAGGATCATATTATTTAGAAAATGTTGTGACTTTGTTATATTCTGTTTTTTACCAGTTGTGCTGTGAAGAGTGACGCGCCTGTAGCCTGTGGCAGAGGGTACTTTTCCTCAGAAGGAAGCGTGTCTTGTACTGAGTGCCCTGTAGGATTTTATTGTCCATTGCTCATCAATAGTAGCCCTCAACCATGTACCTCTGGATTTTATGCCAATGAAACAAAATCTGATAGTTGTAAAGAGTGTGATCGAGGTATGAAGTTTGTTGTTTTTACGTTACCTAGTGATTCTTCTTGTCTACCTACCTGTTAAAATCAAGGCAGCACTTGTAAATTCACTTGAAAAAGTTTTATTAAATTGACCCCTGCCCTCCCATGTACTTACTCACCTTCATACAAACCAACTTACCTGTGTACCTGCTTGAATTACAGGTTATCGATGCCCAACGACCACTGATTCCCCTGAAGCATGCCCTCCAGGTTATTTCAGTTCAGCAAAAGGACAAACTACCTGCACTCAGGTAAAGTAAATACACCTTATTCTGTGCTTGACAGATAACATATACAGATATTTGAAGTTGTGCTGTTTATCGGCAAGCACCGATTTACGTGCTCATATATACAGGGCTGTGCTCTAGCTGAGCCTGGTGGCCCCTGACACCTAACTTTTGCTCTTGAACAACTAGTAAATCTTACTTTTTTTCATACAAATCATATGCTGGGGACCCTAGATTCTACAGGTTTTGAGCTCTGGGCTCCCTTTAATTTTCCTTAGAGCACAACCTTGTATTGTCCGCTTAAACACAAGCATAAGAGCTTTATTGTTCTCCTACATTTTCCTTAGCCAAAATATTGATCATACAGTGTAATATCCTTTCATTTATATATTAAATGTGCACTCTTGTAATATCGTAGGGTAGATAATTTTTAGGCTACCATTTCCAATAATTATTTCCAACGTATTTTCCTTTGTTCTGTTTTAGTGTGCTCCAGGGTACTACACAGTAGACAATGCATCACATTCCTGTCAGCCCTGTCCTGCAGGAAGCCGCTGCCCATTAAGAGATAGCCTACCAGTGGCATGTCTCTTTAGTCAGGTAAAACCTGCTGTTTAGCCTGTTTTGAATATCATTATTCTTTTTTGTTCTGTCACGTGGCAGTTCTTGTATTCGTCTTGTCTCATGTCATTTTTGGGAGCGTTGTAATCTTTTGATCATCTTATGTGAATGCTGAGAAATGTTACAGCTACTAGCACAGCTGATGTGTCTACTTCATCAGACAAAATGTTGAAGCAATTTATCTTCATCATTATTATCATCATCATTGTCGTCATCGTCGTCATCACCATCATATCGTCATCATTATCACCACCACCCCCACCATCAACATCATCACCATCATCATCACTGCGACCATCCATTATTGTCCTTGTCTATCATAACAGTCCCTACGTTGTCATTATTGCACCGTGGGCACGATTTCATCCATATCGCGCAGCTGTTAATTTATTTAATCACTATTCTTTTATGTGTATAGACCTTTAACGCGGTGAAATGCGTTTTATTTGTTACAGTATTCACCAGAGGCTTCAGCTGAATGTCTTTCATGCCCTGCTGGAAAGATCTGTTCTGATCCTACGCTTCCGCCAGTGACATGTGCTGTAAGTATGGTTATTGTTGCTGTTGACAACAGGCAACAATAAGAGGCTTTTGAGACTTTTGTGTCTTCTTTGAAATAAGACACGCTTGCCGTAACATTTTTGTACAAGACTAGAATATTGGTAGTATTTTTGGTTTATCAATGCAACGATCTTTTTACTGCATGGCTAAACGTTTTATTCTTTGTAGGTTGGTACATATAGCAATGGGTCACAATGCATCCCCTGCGACATTGGCCATTACTGTCCATCGCCACTGAATGTTCCTCAACCTTGCCCTCAAGGCACCTATGCCAACGAAACTGGTTCAGTTTCTTGTAAAGCTTGCGATGCAGGACATTCTTGTTTGAACCCTTCAAACACCCCTGTTCCTTGTGCCAGAGGAGAATACAGTATTGCTGGACAAACAACGTGCACGGTAGGCGTATTACTCAATTTTGTTCTAATTCCTTTATTACCAGAAATGGTCAGCGTCAAAGTTAAACACAATTCTACATTTTATTTTGTAACATGCTGAAAAACAAATAGTGCCATGTGGAAGAGCTGTCAAAGAGCTTTCATTTGAATGGTCATACCATAAGATTTCTTCCACAGACTCAAAAGTTAAAATCTTTAGAGATGATTCATGGTTGGTGTTTAATGTTCTGCCAAGTAATTTTCGGTGTTGTTTCCTTCAAACAGAAATGCCCAGATGGAAGATACAGTCTTGGTGCCGCATCAGTGTGTGACATCTGTCCCGCTGGACGATCCTGCATGAATGGCTCTGATCCAATACCCCCAACTGAGTGCAATCCCGGAACTTACAGTCCACCAGGAGTAGGAATTTGTCATGCATGTCCCCTGGGGACACATTCCAGTACAGGGGCATCTTTTTGCTCCCCTTGCCCCGCAGGGCACACATGCAATGACCCCAGCGAGTCCCCTGTTCCTTGTTCCTCTACAGAATACTGGAACAATGGTGGAGAGGTAGGAATGGGGGTCCTGTTCTTAAGATTGTATACAAAACCTATTTGATCAAATGGTGATCATCATGTCAAGTAGTCTACCCAGAGATATTCTTGGGGCCCGTCACGCGTTTTTTTCTCAAATGCGTGATAGAGCCCTTAGAACGGGTAGGCGAAAAGCTAACTTTCATGTTACTGTTTGTAAAACGTCGCACTACTGCAGGGTCTCATTAACATAGACAGCTAGGAAGTAAAGAAGGTGGCTTGGTTATTGAGTGCTGTAGGCAATTTCAGGCTTCACTGTCTCACTTTCTATTTCCCCAAAAAGTAATTGGAACCCTGACTACTTCATCCAGGATTCAAGTCAATTAGATTGCCCCGGTTCTATTAAACTAAATGCGTTGTCTGATCTGTGTTGTCTACGTAACAAGTAGAATGCAAACTCAAGATTTCTACCAGGAGATACTTTACAAGGGGTTGCCATTAGAAATTTAGAGTAACTCTTGTTGAGAATTAAACAACACTTCCTAATCGCAAGTAGTGCCTGAAAACGTGACATTTTTCTTCTAGAAGCTTGACTTTTTTCGTGACTTAACACTTCCAAAGCAATCTTCATTCCTTTCTTTATCTTGATGGGTACAGATTCCTCGATGTGTTCCTTGTCCTGCTGGTTATAGCTGTGCAAACAACACTCAGCCACCGGTACCTTGTATGCCTGGGTATTTCTCCCTTCAAGGAAACGCCTCCTGCACACAGTGTCAAGCAGGACAAGCTTGTAGTGACCCTGCGCAGGCTCCAAAACACTGTTCCATTGGCACCTACAGTGAAGTTGTAAGTATATGTCTACTTTTAGTGCTTTGATAATTGCTCCGTAAGTAATACAAGATAACAAATTTCGATACTTTCCAATGGTTTCTCTGAAGGTAGTCCGCCTGGGCATCAACATAAGCGTTTTCATATTGCTTAGCTTACCTTTTTCTCTCGTTCTTTGATTCATGGCACGCATTCAAATTATAAAATAAAATTAATTACTCGATGCTTCAATCAGGGCCGATTTTAACATTTTTTTTAACAACACTGTCCTCAACTGTTCCGGAAGGCAAGTTAGCCAGTTTTAGGTGAAATGACAGCAGGCAAATTTAAATTGTGCCCCAAAATTGCTTGTGTAAATAGCTAGGCTTAAATATATTTTCAAGCATTACTTTTTTTTAATGGTAAGTACTCTCGAGAAAGTAATCAAGAAAGTATATCTCAGGTAAACTCTTAACCGTGTAATTATCTCACTCTAACAGGGTGCCACATCTTGCAAGCACTGTCCTGCTGGGTACAGTTGTCCAACTCCCAGCTCGCCTATTGCTCCTTGTGCAGCAGGAAGCTTCTCTGTTCGAGGCCAGGCCAACTGTACAGTGTGCCCCATTGGTTACATGTGTCCATCACCCAATCAGAGAGCTGTTCGCTGTACACTTGGCACTTACACGTTTGGCGAGACAGGGAAAGAGAATTGCACTGATTGTCCTGCAGGGTTTCGTTGCCCTAATCCAGAGTGAGTGTTATTTTCCTCAAATACTCGCACTCATTTCTAGGTTGGCTATAGTTTGAAAGAAGAAGGCTTGACTCTGCTTACTCTCAAAAGGAGTTACAACTGAAACACTGGGGCACAGTCGATTAGTGCACGGCCTTCTGTACGGGACGTTCCTAGTTCGATTCCTATATGCGACCTCAAATCCTTGTTTCGACTTCTGTCCTTTCTGTGTAGCTGTAAGTAGCTTTAAATACCCGTGAAGCGGCGCACTGATGGAGCGAGGGGGTGAAATGAGCGTACCGTTGGCCTCAGGTTTATCAGTGTAATGTGTACTGTTACGATCTACCGATGTAAAATAAGGACCATTACCATTTAATTTTACTGAGGAAAAAGTTGTAACAGGGAATGAAACACAACAATCTTATGCCACTTATGACGTCAAGTATCGGGATCATTGTACATTTGTGGGAAACTGCCCACCTACCCCTCCCCTAAGCCAACATTTTGACCCAAGTGAGAGTAAGTGTTAGTGTTGGCTTAGGGGAGGGATAGGTGGGTAATGATCCCAGTATCGTCAAATACCAGCGCGGGTTAAACTCAAAACAGCTGAGAAACATCTACGTAAATTTCTTAGTTCGCAGAGCGGGACTGCAAGCAACACGAAACTCAAAATGTTGAAGGTAACGCCGCCATCGCTCATGCAGCCTGCAAAAGAATATGCCTCACCATACTTAAAAAGTATCAATTACTTTAATCAATAGCTTTCCTGTTGTCTTTCTTTTAGGTCAAATGCGACAGCCTGTTTGAAAGGCTCGTACAGTGTTGGAAAATCAGTGCGTTGTTGGCCTTGCCCAGCTGGTAATAAATGCCCAACAACTGACGTAAGTGACTAACTAGTAGATACAATATAATTCTAATGATTTATCTTCTAGGCTAACCATGCATAAATAACAATATCCAATTCCACATGCTTATCGAAATAAAAACTATGATATCGGTTTTGTGTTTTGCATCGTCTTTGGGTGCTATAGTTGTGTGTAACCTGATATGAAATGTGTTTTTCGTTGTGTGTTTCCGCAGGCGTATCCAATCCCTTGTGACCCTGGTCAGTATGCTGTTACTGGGAGTGTGAACTGCACTGACTGTCCAGCCGGTTCCGAGTGTCCATCAACTCAACAAGGACCTACAAGTCAATGCGTGTCAGGTTTGTGTTTTTGTTTTGTTTTGGAGAAGCTTTGTTTTGTGGAACTGTTGTAGTTGAATTTAATCTGTGGTCTTAATTTTAGTTTCCTTGAGAACTGAAATGTATGGAAACGAGTTTAAACAAAGGTAAATAAAGTTCAAATCAAAGATAAAATTGAACTATAACAGAGCCCTCGCTTATAACAGAAATCCTCGCTTCTGATCATGAATTCCCGGTAAAAGGTCTTAAAAAAGAAATGTTTACCATCTGCAGATCAGTTTTAAGCAACCTTTTCTATTAATGAAGATGACATGAACTGCGGAAACACGGATTTGAATTGAGATATGATCGTCGCAGTAGTAATTGCAATTTAAGCAATTGCAAATTAACTTCAACGGGATTCAAACCCATGGCCTCTGTGTTAGCGCTGCGGTGTTTTACCATCTGAGCTATAAAGACCCGTAAATTGGGAGTAGGCCAATTTGTTGAGTTCATCTTAACCCGTGAATGGGTCATTGATATATGTATCTTTGTGGCTTCGCTTTTAATACTGTTTATTCGAAGTCCTTCAAAGATATGTTTTCTGAAATTGGCTAAGTTTTCGTTAGACCTCTGCTGCATATCTGCCAAGACCCTCCCAGAGTTTCCCTAGTGACACAAGGAAGGATGGTTACAAGGAACCCAACCCTAGAAGAATCTTAGAGTCGTCGACCTTTCTGCCCCATGTCGTGAATGAATTTTCACCCACGTGACCAGCCTCTATGCAAATTTATTGAAACAAAAGAAAATGTTCGGCCGATGACTCTAAGATTCTTCTAGGGTTGGTTTCCTTGTAACCATCCTTCTTTGTGTCACAAAGCAAACTCCGGGAGGGTCTTGGCAAATATGCAGCAGTGATCTAACGAAAACTTAGCAAATTACAGAAAACATATCGTTGAAGGACTTCAGACAAACAGTATTAATAGCCACAAAGATACACATATCAATGACCCATTCACGGGTTCAGCCCCCACAGGATTGGTTTGGAACACCAACATAGCCGCTGTTCCATGTTTTGGGACACCAATATGGTGTACGTGACGTGATTTGCACTAAGTGCCCGTAGGCTAAAGACATTGGAGTTGATTGATGAAGAATCTTCACCCAGCCAACAGTAAATGTTTCCTTCATAAAACCTTCCTTCAACCCACCTGTCTTTCTTCCGTTTTTTAGGAACGTACTCTGTTGGAAAAGCGCAGGCCTGTACTGTCTGTCCAGAAGGAAAGTTCTGTCCATCAACAACTGTTGCCACGGTGACAGACTGCCCTGGTGGCACATTCTCATATGGTCGTCAGGAACAGTGTACTCCTTGTCCAAAGGGCTGGAAATGCCCAAATAAGGATGGAACTGGAAATGTTAAATGTCTGCCGGTATGTTTGTCGTTTTGCCACATTGTGTAGCAGAGTAGAGGTCATTTTTGTTAAATTGTTTACCTTTAATTTTTGTGTTAACAAACCTATGACGAGTCTGGTGATTATCAAAATGGTTAAGATAATAATAATAATAATAATAATAATAATAATAGTAATAATAATAATAATAATAATAATAATAATAATAATAATAATAATAATAATAATAATAATAATAACCAGAGTATAATACCATCACCTGACGTGATACAACTCACTTTGACTCTGAAGATGACTACCGCACAGGTTGTCGAAACGTCAGTCACTGTCAACATCAACAGTCCTATTCAGGACTACGTTCACCCGGACGATCAAACTCAACCTACTTTTGGTTATGGTAATGTTGGTGTTGATATTGAGGGCGGGTGTTATAACAATAGTACTGTGGGATGATAATGACGATGATGATAATGGTGATGATGATTATGATGTCGACGGACGACGAGGATGATGATAGTACTGACGATGTAATTGTAACTACTGTGATACGGTGATGTTCAAAATTACGACAAATAAAAATCTGATGGTATTGATGATGACAGTAGTGAATCAGCGATGACAGGTTCATCTTGGAATTTTGACGACTCAACCCCTTACCGCTTTCACAGTGACAGTGTTGGAAAATGGCGCTAGTTATCGCTTAAGTACAGGTGATGATGCTCATCGCTCGTGATGTGAATAATGGCCTTGGGGACTCTGATGGAGATGATGATATTGGTATTATTACTTCGATTGGTAATGGCAAAAGGACTGAGTGAAGTACAGTTCAGGGAGTACCCTTGAATTGCACGGCACGAAGTCATATTATGAATTGGTTGTTTTAACAACAAAATGCGGGAATCTTAGTCTTAGAATATTTATTAATGTAAGAGAAAGATTCCAAAACAAAAACATGATCGGTTACAACTTTGTATAAAATTTTCCAGAATGTGGAAGCTAGCCTGACCGCATGATGAACTTTTTTTTCGAGTAACAAGCTATCAAAGCCTAAAGAAAAAATCGGAATAATTGTCACTGGACCAGTTCGTTCCATCCATTTTTCTTTTCCAATTGAACCTGGACAGCTTACCTGGTCACTATTTTTTCATTGATTTTGATTGGCTATCATGCGCTATGTAGTTAAATTGGTTAGTGGCAGTTGGTACTTGATTTTCATTGGTTCTTTAACTGTCCGATTTGACCTGTCCGATTTTAAGCTCCCGGTAATCGGACAGGTCAAATCGGACAGTTTTGGAATTACAAAAGCAAAATTAGGCTATGAAGATGGGCTCTTAAGAACCAATCAGATTCAAGCATTTTGTTATTGACACAATTAAGATGGTAACACTGGTAAAGATAGTGAACATAGGACAGATTAATACTATTACATGAAGTAAATGTCATGCTGCTATTAATGAACAGAACTGTACTAATTATATCATTGTCCTTTACTTTGTCTCCAGGGATCCTACTCAGTTGGTAGTCAAACGGTTTGTACTCCGTGTCCTGCTGGGGAGTCTTGTCCACACACAGATACCAACCAGACTGTAACCTGTTCACCAGGAGAATATTCAGTTGGATCACAAACGGTACGTCATGTTTTTCCCTTTGTTTGCTTGTTTGTTTTCTGCGGCTACGGCTCTAACGGTGGACCGCCATGCCATTATGTGCGTAAATAGAAATATTCGTAGAAGCACAATAGACTGCGTGGCAATCGTTCGAATGGAAAGGGAATTTGGGTACGCCAGTGCACGCGCGAAAGGGAAGTTTGGAGAGGTTCCCTTCCCTCCTTTCGTGCGCCCTTCGCGATTCTCACGCGCAGGAAATCTCCTTCCTTCCCCTCCCCCCCCCCCCCGAACATCCGCCACTCAGGCTAAACTGCAAAGAATGTGTCGTAAAATCACTTTGAAGGGCGTGGTTAAGACCCTGATCTCAGGTTTTAGTTCGATCCCTTTTTGCTTTTTTCTTTTCATTATCAAAAATAGCAGAGGCTATTTTAGGACAAAATATTCTTGTGACATCTTCGTTTTCAAATAAGCTGTAACAGGTTTAGAAATGCCTACTTTTTACTTAGTCTGTCAAAACAGAAACACGTTATTAAAGCAAACATTCTCTTGAAAACAATTGGAAACGTGTTTTTTGTTTCCAGTATTGTACCAAGTGTCCGCCAGGGTATCGATGTCCCAGCACAACATCTAATACAGAGATTGAATGTGCAGATGGTACGTACAGCAAGGGAGGACAACAAGATTGTACACCGTGCCCTGCAGGATATGCCTGCCCATCAAAGACAGACGACTTTCAAGTGCAGTGCTCCGCAGGGTATTACACACTTGGGAATTCTCAGGTATGGCCAACAATAAAATCAAGGTTCAACCAGACAGCATCGCGACTTCATTGACCTGTCAGGTCAACAACTGGAGTTTACCACCATCATCAGACGATAATCACTATCAGAACTACCCTAAGCCTCCGCTTGTTAGTCTTGGGCTTATACATCTTCATTCGAAATGGATTTTAAACAATATTTTTTGTTGCTGTTCTAATCCAAGTAATGATGACATTAATTCTTAGAGGCCAGGTCCGAAAACGGGTATGGATTTTAGAGGCCAGGTCTGAAAACGGGTGTGAATTGGTTACGTACAAAAATGTTTGTCGTCTCATAAATCGTAACTCGTAAATCATAAATTAAAATCGTAAATCATTGGTCACAAGTCAGGGCTGTGCTCTAGCAGAGCCCGGTGGCCCCTGGCACCTAACTTTTGCCCTCGGGCGACTAGAAAATATTAGATTTTTCATACAAATCATATGCCGGGCACCCTAGATTTTACAGTTTCAGAGCACTGGGCTCCCTTCAATTTTCCTTAGAGCACAGCCTTGCAAGTCATATCTTGTAATTCATAGTGCAGATATGTTAATTATTTACCATGAAACACTCACCGTTAGTTGTACGCCATAAATCAAAATCATAACTCATAACTCTTGTTGTCATAAATCATCGATCGTAAGTCGTCTCTCAATCCACAGTCATATGTCAATCATCCGTTGTCAATTGATTATCTAAAGCCATAACGCATACCTCACAAATCAAGATAACTAAGTCGTACTTATTAATCGATATTTTATATTAAGCACAACATGTGATAAACAAACTGTTCGTAACTCCAGGTTCTTTTTATTCAGCGATTACAATTAAATAATTAGATTAATTGCCAATTATTTGATTTGTAATTTGCGAATATGGGTTTTACATTGTTTTGTTAATTCTTTGTAGTTATTTTTCAAGCTATTTGTTTTTTACCCACTTGTAATGTTGTTAATTGCTGTTAATCAACATCTTTTAATGTTGTTTATTTTGTGAAAAAAACTCGTAAATTTGGTTAAAGCTTTAGATTAAACTAATATAATCTGTTTAAATGCTACTTTTTCTTTTGCTAGCAGCAAAGTGGGGGATTAAATGGTAGTAATTCTTATGCTCCTCCCAAATCTGGTGTGAGTATTAATGATAAAATCTAACTACTGCAGCGAATTAATATAAAAGAGATTAACTTAATAAACAGGTCAATAAATAAGTAATAAATTGTCAATTGTTAATAAGCGAATACTAACAGCGGTACGTAACGCTTAAGCTTCGTTCAAAGCAGCTGTCAAAATAAGTCAAATGACATCAAGTACTTGCTTTGTAATCTGTAATTCCATTTTTAAATCGTTGACTAAGTATTTCCAACTCCCTTAGTGTATTAGCACCTTTATTTCCTTAGAAGCTAACTTGCTGTGCTATTAATGTTGTTTTTATAAACTCTCTTGATACTGTACAACAAACCTACTTGGATACGACAAAGGAGGGAAACCTTGTTAACATCTCACAGAATACTTGAAACGAAAAACGCTTGCTACTTTATTGTCTACATTGAGTCTTTCAGCTTCGAAAGTAGTATGTTACGTGCCCGTACTAAAGTAGCATAAAAAAGGACTCTTTAAATGAGAAACTTACTGTATGAAGAGGTATGAACAAGGTTTGTATAATGGAATCAATTGCCACTGTCTAGTCCGAGGACGACAAAAAGCAATTGGCAGGACAATTCGAAATATTCGATGTGAAGGCTTTATAGAAAAGAAAGCAAGTCGTATAAAAAGGTGTAATGTAAAGAAGTGTTGATAACCTTCATATCAGGGAGGGGGGTATTGTACGAGAATTATGTAGCAAGTTGCTAAGAAAAAAGTCGATGTTACAGGGTATTGAAGTCTTCAGCCCACACCACTCTCTGATTGTTAACCACTTCATACTGACATCACGGAAAGGGTTCCTATTTCTTTGTAAAAGGTGGCTGAATGTACTTTCCGCCTTGTGTTTGTAGGTCTGTACTCCTTGTCCAGCCGGCTCTTTCTGTCCAAACATAACAGCCTCGCCAATTGAGTGTCCAGACGGTTCTTACAGCTTGGGTTTTGCGACGAGCTGTATAGACTGCCCAGCTGGTCATTACTGTCAAACCAACATGAAAGGCTCCGTTCCTTTGCCGTGCCCTGCTGGTCATTACAGCAACAAATCGGCTACCGCCTGCACTCCTTGTGATGCTGGATATGCTTGCAAGGGCTCTGATATCACTCCGAGACCCCCATCTGGGTTATGTCCCATGGGATATTTCTGCCCCGATGGGCACAGGGAAGATCCCTGCCCGTCAGGTACATTTGGCAATGTAACTGGTGCTGCGAGTCAAGCAGCAGGGTGTCCCGCATGCCCTGCTGGATATTACTGCCCAGCGGGAACAAGAGGCTACCCCAGCCACAGGTTTGTTTGTCTTTGATGTTATAATATGTTATGTTATCCTAAAATATTCAATTGACCCTGCTTATTTTAAGGCAGAGCTATTTGTCTCGCTTACCCTTACTCTTACCTTCGCACATTTCTGACGTTTGTTAATATACACTTAGGTCCCATGGGAAACAGTTTTTTTTTCAGATTAATTTAGGTTTCTGGGAAACTGCCCACGTATCCCTCCCCTAACTCGACGTTAACATTTGCATCTCACTTGGTGCAAAGGAGAGAACCAACAACAAACTCAACCCACATATGGCGTCGACACAGGGATTTGAACTCGGGCCACATTGGTGGGAGGCGAGTACTCTCACCACTGCGCCACCCCTTGTTCCAAGAGTCCCGATATTTCCCTAAACTGTTCATCCACAAAAGTGAAAGCTGGCAGTTTATTTCCTGCCTTAATTTGTCACGCAACTTTCCACCATGCTTTAATTACGTGCTGCTGTATCCCTAGGGGAGAATTACTGAATTGTATTCTGCTCAAGGTAAATTTGAATTTAATCAAGGCCACGTGACCATAAATCAACCAATAATATTCCATGGTTTCCCTATTCCACGGGAATTTACCTGCTCAATACCTAGACGAGGGAATTTTTGTTGTTTATCCTCTTACAAAGTTAAAACGATCGGGAGGCCAGTGATAGATACCACTTCATAAAGCTATTTGGCCGCCTTGAAAACTTCATATTTGATACTAATAAAGGTTTACCGTTGTGCAGATTAAAGTGCCCACCTGGTCACTGGTGTACAGAAGGCACCCGAACTCAATTTGAACACCCCTGTTCAGCTGGCACTTTCAACAAAGAAATTGGACTGGAACGACAAAACCAGTGTCTTGACTGCCTTCCTGGTTACTACTGTCCTGCCGGTGATCAGACTGGGGACAGATTGTGCCCCGCAGGACATTACTGTCGAGATAAGACTGTTGCTGCTAATGCTCACCCATGTACTGCTGGGACGTACACGGAGGAACAGGGAGCACAAAGTAAGTTTTTTCAGCCGCTTTTTGATTGTGAAACCTTATTTTGTTGCCATTTCGATTGGGTGACTCCCGCAGTAACCCTTTCAGCCCCGATAGTGACCTGCATCCAATTTCTCCAAACTTTAACACTGCCTGATCAAACAGACAGGTAATGAGGATCAATAAAATGATCACCAAAGATAAAATGTTGTGATACTAGAACAAATTCTCTCAAGCAGTTCTATAAGAAATGTATGAAGAACAGTATGGAGAAGATGCATGTTGATGTTGGGTCTTAAAGGGATAATAAGGGCTCATATTGAGGCGATATTTTCCTTTTTTCAAATTCTTGCGTGTCTTAAGCTGATTTGTTTGCATTTTTTAGCGTGTGCTTTCCTGAAAATAAAATGAAACTAGTACTGTTTGATTATTATTTTGTACAAAATTTTGATTTAGGTGCTTTGTCTAGTAAGTATAAAGCTCGCCTTATGTGAGAGTTTTCACCCTCGTAAGTTATTATACGAATTTAGACAAGAGTTATTGGTCGCTGTTGTCAGGTGTGCGAAAAGTAAGCTTTCCTTTGTCGCACTGCTTTCACAGATTTAAGGCCAGCTGCAAACAAGAGTTAATGTAAATGAGGTTACCATTTGCTCTTATAGTGGTGTAGTACATAATTTAAAGGTAAGTAGAATCATGCAGCGTTTTCTGACGGTCTTTTAAACACTTCTCTTAGGTCAGTTGGATTGTAAAGATTGTCCTCCAGGCTACTACTGTACAGCAGGAACGCAAGAGCCCGTGGCCTGCCCAAAGGGTTCCTACAACCCCTTGATTCGTAGAGAAGCACTGGCAGACTGTCGATCATGTATCTCAGGCATGGCATGCCCTCATGCAGGTCTGACATGGCCACCAGTAAAATGCGATGCAGGGTATTACTGTCCAGCGGGGTCATCATTACCAAATGAGACCATCCACGCATGTCCAGCGGGGACGTACACTGACCGTCATGATTTGACACATGCAAGAGAGTGCACATCATGTCCAGAAAGACAGTCATGTGAGGCGGGTACCGGAGGCAAGCAGAAACCCCCACAAGAATGCGCGAAAGGTAATGTGGGTAATGAAACCTGGCGAAGTTACCATGGAGATTATCGTGCCAGGTCAGCGGCTGCACTTTGCCTATGAAAACGCTCTGCGGGGCTGCCTTTTGCGGCACGTAGGGCTGTTATTTGACACCACGGTCTTCAGACTAGCACATAGCAGTCGAAATGTCACGAACAACAGGAAAGTTAAGCATCACGTTTTCGGCTAAGGACAGATTTAGTTATACAATTACTACTGAATCGGACAATAGTGCATCTGAAAACGTTCTCTTAAGTTTTACATGATTGTAAAACCATAACTGTCAATTTGATAACGGCTAACGGCAAACGGGAAATGCACTAAAATGCATAAGAAAGTGGCTTTTGGCCATCTGTGCCGGTTTCGTTAGCTGTAAACGTGATACTTAGCCCCTCTTATATGAGCGACTGTTGTGAGACAAGGAGATAAAATCAGTAAAGCTTTTGTGATAATTTCAATCTTTATTTTGTCTTCCCTTTGCTTTTTAAGGCCACTACTGCCCACTTGAAACCCAGAGTCCCACCCAGTACCCTTGCGTAGCAGGGTCGTGGACCAATCTAACGAATTTAAAGTCACAGGAAGAGTGTTACGAGTGTCCCAAGGGATGGTTCTGTCTCACGGCAAGCACAGCGCCCACTAATTTATGCTTTACTGGCCATTACTGTCCGCCAGGTAAGTGAACTGATTCGTGAAGCAAATTTACAGCGGCGGGACTAGTTCAGTCGGTAGACGGATAGACTGCAAAGCGAGAGGTCGCCGGTTCGATTCCCAGGACTGGACTAATACTCAGATTCTTAAAATAACTGAGAAATGAAGGTACTGCCTTTGCTGTGCAAACAGCGGAACCTTAGCGTTTCTCGGATAACTACGTAAAATGGCTGTCTTCGTGACCATTGGAAAACGAAAAATAGTGTCCTCAAATAAAGTGCGTTTTTGATATATAGTCTGTTCAAACGAAGTGTTATATTTCTACCGGAAACAGAAAAGGCTTACCCTCTCTGTTCCCCGCCGTTAGTCCCATCAGAGACTTAAAGTTCCATGAGCTGAGTTAAATACATGAAAGATTTGGCTAGTGATGGCGCGTACTAAAACCCTGGTACAATGGTGGAGAGCTCAGCACAAGGATTTCGGCGCTGCTTCACAGACGGACTTAACCAGAGTTTAGTTTCATCTGCGGCATAGGATTCAGAACTGGAATTTGCTTTTTTCGCCATAGATGTATTTTGTCTCTCAAAGTCGATGACTCATCTTGAAAACAATGAGAACATATTAAACGATCAGATTATATCTTTCGTGTTTTTTTTTTCTGCAAAAGGAACCAAACGAGGTAATGAATTTCCTTGCCCGGCTGGCACATACAACAACAAGACTGGACTGGAACGAGTCGAGGATTGCGTGCCTTGTACAACTGGTCATTACTGCCCTCAAGGAACATCAGTACCAAAACAATGTCCAAGGGGAACTTTTAATGATGTATTAGGTGCAAAGGTAAACACCAAAAAATATATACATTTTAGTTTAAAGTCGTTTTTTTTTTGTCGTTTCATTCGTAATTAAATAGTTTTGGGCTGGGTGGGGCAGTTAAGTCATAAATGGACTGATAGCAGTTTTCAGTGGCCCCATTTTGTACTGACGTCCCAGCTTAATGTAAAGAGGGCACGTCTGTTGTCCTCTCATAAACGACATTTCATTCACTCCTTCTTTCATTCATTATCACATGCTGTCAAATGTGGAAAAATAGCGCGTTTGTCTTCAATGAGTCGTCATTTGACAGCTACAGAATCATCGCAAAAATGGCCCATTTAGCTACTTGCCCTTTTTAAAAGGTTCTTCAATGAACCCAAGCGGGGATCTAAGGTTCGGGTGTTTTTTGCTTTTTGGATCTATATTGATGGCATTAAAGGTGAAATATACCTCTTCCCATTTGCCTGTTAGAGTACAAGAATGAAAGGTTTGGTGACAGGGTAGCACCTGCCCCATCAAATGGCAAGTAATAATACCTCCAGCCACTTAAGAGATTAAGTGATCTGATGAGGTGCTTTTCTCTAAGCAAGGAAACCCTTCCTTTCATCACACCTAGAAGGGAATTGATAAGGCTGCTGTGTAAATAACCAGTAATCTTTCTCTGTTTTAGAACCAACTTGAAGGCTGCAAGCAGTGTGTCGCAGGATATTTTTGTCCCAACCTAGCGAACTACGAACTTACTGCTTGTGAAGTTGGCAACTATTCGGTAAGAAATGCCTGACATGATACTGGTGGATGTAAGGGTACTATGTTACTTTATCTGCTTTTTTCCAGACTTAATGCTCAAGGGATGAGCGTGTGATTAGCGGGATTTAAGTTTTCTCTGTCGTAGCCTCCCAGTCAGACCTCCTTAGGGCTTTGTTATGCGTTCCTCTCTTAGAGGAATGCGTGGAAAGTCCTTCGAAGATCTGCGTGGGAGGCCGGCTCTTCCTTGTCTGATACAATCTTCGGGTTGTTGTGTCATTATAGGCTCCAGGCGCATTTGAATGCACAACATGTGAGGCAGGTCACTACTGTGATAGTAGAACAACAAGCAAGTCCGTTATGATAAGCACCAAGATTTGTCCAGCTGGAACACACTGTCCGCCTGGTACCGTTCAGAAACCAGATCTTGTGACTCACGCTTGTATTGAAGGACACTACTGTCTCAGGGGAGATGAGGTAAGCCTTGGAAACTCAGTCAAGCCTTTCTGAATCATTATACGTTCCTGGGAAACTGCCCCTAAGCCAACGTTAACACGGGCTTTTCATCTGGGGTAAAATGTTGGCTTAGGGGAGGGGTAGGTGGACAGTTTTCCAGAAACTTATATTGATCCGCCTGTCTTTAATTGTTTTCGCTGAGATTTGTTCAGCGATAGTACCTATCATATGGAAACCGGGGGCAGAATTATCATGACTTCCAAAGTTAAGCTACCGCCCAGTCTTTGGGTTGTAACAATGGAATATAGCTTTGAGACAATACTTGAAATACATCTTGGCTTACCATGGCTCCCTCTGACTACAAAAAATTGCTTGGGACAAAAGTTCGCAGTCTGGGAGGTGGGAGCCCGAATCACCGCCAAAAGACGTTTTTTTATACAGAATGTCCTTACCTTCATTATTAATTTCTTGAACAGAATGCCTACCCAATCAAGTGTCCAAACGGAACCTTCAACCCTCATACAGGACGAAAACATGTCAGTGAGTGTATTAAATGCACACAAGGATATTACTGTGAACCTGAAGGACTAGAGAAAGAGGTAAGGGGCAAAGGATGGGGTCAACATGCTGCTAATTCGTAGTAAATTAAAGATTGATTGGTGGGGGACGTATTTGACTCGAGAGTTATTTGTAAGTCTTCCATTCAAAAAATAACCCTTAAAGGCGTAAGAGTCGATTTCTTCCGCTTCTAAAGGCAAGAGGAAAGCCAAGCCTACGAACGTGATTATTTCCAGGAGCCTTTAAAACATCAGATTCTCTTTGAACAAGAGATTAACGAAGGGGAAGCAAGCCATTCTTTTTAGATTTGCGGCATTTAGGCAGAAAATTCAATCCACTCAAACTTGCCCTAGATTAAGAACGTGAAATATTCCCAACATCTGCCCAAAGTTGAAGAGCACAAGCAGTTTGTTGAATATCACTATTTCCCTTCTAGGCTGATGTCTGCCCTCCCGGTTACTACTGTCCCGAGGGAACTGGTTACAGATTTACACATCCGTGTCCAGTGGGATTTTACAGAAAGCTTTCTGCTGCGGTGTCGGTACAGGATTGCAGTGTTTGCTTCTCGGGTCACTACTGTGATGTATTAGGCCTTTCAGATCCTAAAACCTGTCCTGAGGTGAGGCTCAAAGTGTATTTTTTGTAAGCATCCGTTCCTATATCAAACCAGTCTTCAACCTAGTTTGATAAGAGTTTCCTATCACCCGTTTCTAGAACGTCCTGGGAGTTACCCGGCGTGGAAAGCTATTTTGTACTCATTCAAGATTCGAGGTCTTATCCGGTTCGAGGTCGAGTTTTGACGGTTATGCAAATAAATTGACAGTTTGCAAAACAGAGCGGACTGGTTTGGAGATTGTTTTGATTTAAAAAATAAAAAACAATAGGGTTTGTAACTCGTAAATTAACAGGACTTTCTTGAAACGGGCCCCTAGCCTTCATTAGTCACACGGGACAGAAGATGAACATTTACTGCAGGTCACAATGGCGTTCGCCCTTAGAGAGAGTACACTGTATTTATGCTAAAGACATCCTTTTTTTTCTTGTTGTAGGGTTTCTTTTGTCCCACTGGTACTACCATTCCACAGCCATGCCCAAGCGGTTACTACGGAAACTCGTCTGGCGTAAAGAGAAGCGAGGAGTGTACCCCATGTCCTGCTGGACAGTACTGTGCTGGGTATGGACTTCGAGAACCTAGTGGCCCTTGTGATGCCGGTTTCTATTGCAGTGGCAGAGCTTATACTTCTGTAAGTGGTTAAAAATGCGCTTTACTAGAGTGTCAATGATAAAGCACTTAAGTACCCTTTGGGATAGTATTTGTACGTCTCCAACTGGAGACGGGACTGTCACTTTAAGTGGTTATCCGAGCCACACATTGTACTTTTTTTCACCAGAAAAGTTAGCACTGTTATCGTTATTGAAGAAGGTTGAGACCTCTCCCAATTATAAAATCGTAAAACTTATTACATTTGATAACTTGTTCCCGCCACTACGACACTCTCGCCAAAAGTCGTCGTTGAATGGTGACGGCTACCTCTTTTTCTGGCCAAAATGACGCTGCCCCACGCGCGAGCACTAATTACTATTGAGAAAATCTCGTACTCGAAGTCGTTTTCGTCTTAGAATCTAAAGCTCTCTATTCCCCCGCGCGTAAGGGATGAGTAAGGTGATGTCTTTAAGACACCAGATAGCTTTTCGTGCCAACATGATAGTAGGAAGTGGGAAAAGGATTTCTTTTTTGACTTGCGGTAATTAAAGTAAAGATGATTTCTCTCAGGCACCCCCCGAGGGAAGTCCTACTGGAGGTCTCTGTCCCAAAGGAGGATACTGTCCACAAGGAGCAAAGACACCTGAGCCCTGCCCTGTGGGGAAATACAGTGGAACCAAAGGAAATAAGGAACCTGATGACTGCATTACCTGTGATCCTGGGTACGTATTTGAGGGTACTCCATTTTGCTTTAGAATATACTGATCTAGGCTCCATGTGCAGTCGTGCAGAGAAAAGTGATGCGAAAAACGCGCGGGAGCTGGGGAAAGAGGGCAACGTCTTCCTCTCCAGATCGCGCGGGTCTTATTTTCGTTTTTCTTGTTTTATTTTCGCGACGTTGGTACTAACTGAGAGCCTGGCACAGGTTAGTTTTATAGCGACATGGCAGAAGGAAATAAAGTGCAATGTGAACACATCTTTTAGGGCAACAATTTGCTAATTGTGCCGTGTGGGTTTGAATAAAAATATTTTGTGAATGAACGCTGATGTCAAAGAGGACGTTCTATTTTGAGTCACTATTTTGAACAATAAAGAACACCTTGCATTGAAAAGAAAGCTCAAAATAAAACGTTGGTAAAATGAATAAATACATAAGAGGTAATAATGGCACAAAAAGATGGAGAACAGTGTAGAATTAAGTATAGTACGTGAACGAAAAAATAATTCAGGAACCTTGTTGTTAGCCTCTTTAAGTTGTGAAATTTTATGATCCTCTCCACTAGTAGACCTGTATTGCGAGGAGTCACCATACCAATAAAAGGGTTTGTTGAGCTTTTATATTTTGCTGTATTTTCAGATACTACTGTGCAGGTGATACTAACCCCACACCAACTGGCCCGTGCTCCCCTGGACATTATTGCACTGGTGGGGCATCTACACCAACCCAGTTTGTCACACCCAAAGGTCACTTTTCTGGTGAGGCTGCTTCCTCGCCAGTCCAGTGCCCTGTGGGAACTTACCAAGAGGTACGCGTTTAGATATCATGATTAAAATTAGGTATTGGTTAATGTTTTAATCCATTTGCCCTAGAATTGCCCTAGAACTTTCAGGTTTGCCAACCCTCTTTAAAAGGAGAGAAGAGATTTCATCAAAGCTCTTCAATGAAGTCGTGGGTGACCCCGGGCACACTCTTCACAAACTCCTTCCTTCCAAGAATCCAGCAAATTACTTTCTAAGGAGGAATCGGAACTTTGCCTTACCTTTGTGCAAGACCAATCGATGCAAAAAATCTTTCATTTTTAGTCATGTTTTCTGCGCTTAGTAGTGTTTAATTAGTTAGTTATAGTAGCAATTTTATACTTTTTACCTTTTTATTGTTATATTTTATATACTTTTTTTTTATATTTTTATTGCAATGTATTTATTGTAATGTCCTTTTATTGTAATGTCTTTCGTAATTCAGCCTATGGCTGCAAGGTATTAAGACAATAAAGCATCTATCTATCTATCTATCATTTATACTGGTGTACAGTATAATGAACAAAGCCCGCAAATGTGCAATGGAGATATGTTGACTATATGTGTGTTGACAATATTTGGGTAAGTGGGGCTGGCTTCATAAATGGTTACGTCAGAGCAACTGCTAACGTCTGGTTTGTTAGTTTGACTTGGCTCCAGAGTGTACTTTGCTATTTCGTCAAGCATTCGTTTCAAAATTCCGCACTTCCTTTTCCCTATACTTGTTTATTTAACATGCTTTGAAAACAGGCATTTTGTGTTTAATCCTTCACGTTTTTGTCTACAGAGTGATCGTGCTGAGCGGTGCACTAATTGCACTGAGAAGAATTTCTGTGATGAAATGGGGCTGACATTTCCAAAGACGTGTCTCTCAGGCCACTATTGTCCTCCAAACAGTATTAAACCCACAGCATGCCCACCCGTAAGTATTCAGAAAACAGGAATACTGAACCTAGTCTGAGCTTTTGCATTGTTGAATACTGTTAAACACAAGAAATTACATAAGAAATATGCACATACACCCTAAACAACATTGAAGGGAAGCAGCACCGTTATGTTCTGATGTCCCCATGCCATGTAAATCCTTCGTATCTGCGAAGAATTTCTATGGATCTATCAGTACGTAACGGTGCTTACATCTCCCCCCAATTTGCTCGAACACTTTCTAACACACTGATTTTTTACCATTTTTAGCCAATACCATTATTTCGCAAATTACATTTTTTGACGTCATCACTCAAGTCTATTTTTTGGTTGTTTGTTCTAATTTTCCCGCAAAGAGTCAAGTCATTCATGCATACATGCCAACCCTCCCGGATTATCCGGGAGTCTCCTGGATACGACATCAATCTCCCGGTCTCCCGTACGGGTCGCTTTATCTCCCGGATAAAATCATCTTTTGAGCTTTTCTGTGCCTTAGTTTAAAATTTAGCCCATTTTTAGATCAAAACTTGAATTTTTCTTATTCGTAACTGTAGTACGGTTTCTGAGGCATTTTACACCTATTTAGTCACTGACAAAGATTATTTCTGGCATCAAAACGATGATCGCGAATTTGGATAGTATCTACTTCATGTAAGACTTGGTATAATGTCCTAAATTTCCGGGGTAGGGGGCTAGTGATAAAAAGAGAGTCTCCAGATTTAAATCTCTAGAGGTTGGCATCTCTGTTCATGTGAGATCTTGCGAGAGACTCTACAGTTCGCCTGGTGACTGAATTAACGTTATTGAGGTTGCAATTTTCTTTTCTGCAGGGTACCTTTAACCCGAAAATAGGAACAGCTACAATCGATTCTTGCTCGCCTTGTGATGCTGGGTCATTTTGTAAACAGCCAGGATTGAATGCCACTGAAGGCGAATGTTTTGCTGGATATTACTGCACTGGTCGTTCCCCAAGCCCAACACCCGTAAGTTCTTATCAGTGTGTTGAACTTGACGCAGTCAGTAGTGTACTTATCTGTTGCAGATTTCCTAGTGAGAATGTTCTTAGCGTTGCAGAAACAATTACTTTTTATTATGTTTCATTTTGAAAATCGATCGTTTGGGTCATGTCATTGCTTGTTAACATCATCTGCAGCACCAAGAAACTACCATACCTCAGTCGTTGAAAGGCTGCGCTTTCCTGAAGATAAATAACTATTCCTTTGAAACTCGTTGCATTATGTCCTAGACAGAAATATACTTAGTAAACGTATGGCCTCTTCAAGCTTAACAATAACTAAAACTGTCCATAGAACCGCCCATTTAAGCCCGTGTTTATTTGCAGAATAATGGCTCACTGCTTTCAAACATAACGTATGGTGGGGTGTGTCCCCCTGGTTACTTCTGTCCAGTTGGTAGAAAAAGGCCGTATGAAAATCCGTGTCCAAACGGCACCTACAGCAATAGAACAGGACTGGAAAGAGAAGATGAATGCATCCCTTGTGACCCTGGAAAATCTTGCACAGGCGAAGGCCTAACAGCGCCAAACGGTATCTGCAGGGCAGGATGGTATTGCGTCAGCAAGGCAACTACACCTATACCCTTGGATGGGGTGACTGGGAACATTTGCCCAGCTGGGTTCCACTGTCCAACTGGAACCAATATATTCAAGTATTGTGAACCAGGAACCTACAGGTATCCCTATATATCTCCGCACCTTTCCAGTTGCAAAATGATAATAGTGATATTTTTTTAAGAAGGCATGCACCTGATTCCCAGTTGTTACCGTTATGTTTACATGATATCAAATGGCAGTCCAGTTTATTGTATTGTAAGTTGTTGTATACTAACAGTTTAGGTTGGTCAATAACATATAATCCGTGATCCGCTAACTATTAATAGCTTTAATGTTAAGAAGAGTGGTCTTGGCTTCGTTAACGGCAATAAAAACGTCAAAAAGCAGTAGGTTTAATAAGGAAAACAACAACGATTATGTGCGTGTATCACACTCTTTTCTCTGGTGCATTTCTTTGCCGTCACTGCACGACTTCCAGGTAAATCTTTCCTACGTCACGTTTTATTGACACTTTAAGAACACACAACGACAACTTTTTCTTTCTCTTCTCAACTTGGATGCGGTCCATAGGAATTAAATTCCACAAAAGTTGTTCCATATTTGACAAATTGAGCTCGTTTGGGTAAACGTTTAACTGTGCTTGTTTTTCAGCAACGTCACAGGACTTGCAACATGTCTACCATGCCCGGAACGTTTTTACTGCAATGGTACTCATTTTGCCCAAGCTGATAGCAAGAAACCAATCCCTTGTCCTAAGGGTCGCTACTGTCCTGGTGGAACTGGATTATCACAGCCAAAATGCCCCTCTGGGACATACAATCCCCAGGTAAACTTCGTAATTATCAAAATCTATCTTGTGATCACATCAAGCACATGTACTAACGTATGTTAATTTTTTTTTTCATATTTCCTTGAGGTAATAATTTGAGTTTAGAGCCCTTGAGGGCATAAACCACTATAATAATAAGGAAAGTTTGCAAAAAGGTAGCTTGCTGGTTTTGCACGTAACGTCACGGGCAGCCATGTTGGTTTGGTAGCACTTAACCCCTTTGGGACCTAAACTCCATTTTTATGTAAATGTTTCGAAAAAAAAATTTTTACATTGGTCACCCACATGGCCGCCTTGTCATGTGCTTGCAAACCAGAATTGCAGCATTCTCAGATCACAATGGTAATGTTGCCAGATAACTCAGATGATCACGTTCATCTTTTTTTACCTGTAGTTCGTTTTAATTTTGTATCTACTAATGTTTTTCAGTTGGGTCTCGCTCGTGAAAATGAGTGCCATCCCTGCCCTGCTGGCAAGTATTGCAGTGGTGCTGGAATTGAAACGTTCCCAAGTAACATATCTGGTTACTGTGAAGCAGGGTTCTTCTGTGTTTCAGGGGTGAACACTCCTCGCCCCAGTCAGAACTTCAGTGGCATCGGTGGTGTTTGTCCTCCAGGAGCGTACTGTCCTGTAGAAACATCTGAACCCATAGGCTGCCCCAACGGTACATTTTCTAATGTGTCCCAGCTAGAGAACGTAGACGAGTGCACGCCATGCTCGGATGGTCATTACTGTGAGCAGTCAAACCTCACAGAACCAACAGGTAGGCAGGGACTCGATGTATGTCCTTCACTCATTACCCCATTTTTAGTCATTAAGTTATTGTGTTTCCAGTCCAGTCTAAGCTCTGACGTGCTTCTGTTTACTCATTTTTTTTTTCATCAGGGAAATGCGCACCAGGCTTTTATTGCAGACGAGGCTCGAACACAGCAAGACCAACCAGTGTGTCAGCCATTGGAGGACCCTGCCCAAAGGGCCATTTCTGTGAACTTGGTACAGCGTTTCCTCTAGGGTGCCGAAGAGGAACATACAGTCCCAATGAAGGAGAAGCCGCATGCTTTACTTGCCCAGCAGGTTACTTCTGTCCTGAGAACTCCACAGACTTTAATCCTTACCCTTGTCCAACGGGCCATTATTGCCCCAATGGCACTGAATACGCTACACAGTATCCTTGCAGCAAAGGCTATTTCAATGGTGCTACAAAGGGTGTGAGTGTGGCAGATTGTTCACCATGTCCTGGTGGAAAATACTGCAATGAATCAGGGCTCTCGGGACCCACTGGGCCGTGTGCGGCTGGTTATTTCTGCGTCAATGCAGCTTACACAGATAAACCTCAGGACTATGATAACTTCACCTCCGGTGACTGTCTGTGCCCTGCAAATTCTACTGGAGGAGAATGCCAAGAAGGCTTCTTCTGTCCACAGGGTTCGCATGAGCCAACTGCTTGTACAGGAGGGTTTTACTGTGCTGGCAAAGGAAGGGATGCAGTCACTGCAGAGTGTGATGCAGGATGGTTTTGTACTAGCGGAGCTAAGGTGCCTCGACCATCAGATGGAATTACTGGGGACATCTGCCCACCAGGGCGCTATTGCCCCAAGGGTACCAAAGTTCCGCAGCTTTGCCCAATAGGAACATACTCAAATAACACGGGAAACAGCCATCAGGACAACTGTACCGCTTGTAGGGAGGGATCATACTGTGAAACTAGGGAATTAACTAAGCCCACTGCGCTTTGCTCAGCAAAATATTACTGTCCTGCTGGTGAATCAATAGATAAGCGGCTGTCATGTACTAAGGGGCATTTCTGTCGAGAAGGAAGTCCTCAGCCAGTCCATTGCCCATCTGGAACCTACCAGGATGAATTACAACAAGACTATTGTAAGACCTGCCCTGCTGGTCATTACTGTGACAGTAAGGATGACCTAAGCGACTTCACACCCTACCCATGTCCAAATGGGTACTACTGCCCCAATGGAACTAGGTATGCCACAGAGTTTGGCTGTCCAAACGGAACTCATGGAAATGGCACACAGCTCTTCCACCCTGATCAGTGTGTCAAATGTCCACCTGGAAAATTCTGCTATGGTAAGATGGCAAATGGAGGTGGTAGTATGTCTAGTTGGCTTACATTTGATTTCAGTCCCGAGTTCAGTTTCTCTGGCCAAATGGGATTCTTACTTATTAAGTTGATATGTAGTATTTGTTTCTGTCCTTACTTGTTGGCCGCATTGAGTACGTCTGGGTCATCAGTATTTGTGCCAATATTTAAAAAGGCGAATCAAATAGAACACACCTTACTTCCATGTCCTAGCCTCCACCCTCTAATACACACCCCCTAATTCTGTAATGTAATATTACCTCAGTTTGAGGCGCCACAACGTAAATCACTTTCGAGCCTCTAATGAGCTCACCCTTGATACTAGCGACCACGTTTAACGGGAATTTTCTTCGTTTTATTGAAAGAGTTAATATAAGTAAAAGACTTCCTAAACAGAGCAATTGATTTGTAATCCGTTCTTTTAATTACTTAATATCTTCACAGGTTCATCCCCAACGTTTACTGGAGACTGCCAAGAAGGTTATTACTGCCGACTTGGTTCACACACACCTACCCCGACCGATGGTTCCACAGGTGAAGAATGTCCTGAAGGCCATTTCTGCATAAGCGGCACTATCGCTCCCGAGAGTTGCCCTCCTGGGACATTTTCCAACTCTTTAGGACTCAGGAACATTTATGAATGTACAAACTGCACACCCGGCTTGTTCTGTAATGGAAGCGCACTTATAGCGCCTAGTGGTGACTGCTGGCCGCGTTATTTCTGCAGAGGAAGGGCAGAGCATCCAGCTCCTCAAGATGGTATCACTGGAGGGAACTGTACACCAGGACATTATTGTCCGGGAAAAACACCGGAACCTATTCCATGTGAGGTATGTGATGGTTGAGGCCTGAGAATAGTGAACATTTCTCTATACTTTTTAACTTATCGCTATACTCCTGTATATTTGTTAACCTAGGTTGATTCTCAATTTCCTTGGTCTTCCAGGGCTAGGAGATAAAGGAAACTGTGAATCAACCTTGGTTAAAATAAAATAAGCCTGAAATCAAATTTGACCTGTACAGGGTGCAAAGAAGGTCAGTCTTACAGCCTGCCGTTCGGGCAAGCTGTAGCTAGCATGTACTAGCCCACAAGTCATTTCCACTAGCCCCAAAAGCCTTTTTGATTAGCAGGATTGATTACAATCCTTCTGTAATTTGAATTTCCCCAAAAAAGTCACTTGCCCGTCGGGCAAGTTAAGAACAAAATTCACTAGCCCAACAGCAAAATCCACTAGCCCCGGGCTATCGGACACGACTTTCTTTGCACGCTGCTGTAACATGTTCATTAATTAGTCTGCTTTTATCAGTTGCTAATGAAATATATTTTTGGATCTCGGCAAATCTGTCGACTGTAAAGTGACTTTTCCTCCGCCCTCGTGGTTGCCTAGTCTCCCCCACTCCCCCCTCCCTTGTCTCAACTATTCAAACAAGTGCTCAGTGTAACAATATATTCTGATTACTTTAGGATGGAACATACATGAAGGATCCTCTTGCTGATGCATGTCTAGATTGCCCTGCTGGGTTTTACTGTGTAAACGACAAGAGTCAAGACCCAGAGCCATGCCCTAAAGGATTCTATTGTCCAACAAAAACAGGCTTTGATTGGAAGCCCTGCCCAAAGGGAACGTACGGAGATGCATCTGGATTATCAAATGCGACAAGTAAGTACATTAAGGCGTGTAGGATGTCAGTGCACTAGATATTATTTTTTACTATGACGTTTCAGAAAATTCATTGCCAGTGATTATTTAGCGACTATTCCTTATACAGTCAACTGCCTTTATAGCGGACACTCTAGAGACCTCGAGTTAGTGTCCTCATTAGCGAGATTCCGTAATAGCGGGAGATTATTTCAGTCAAACGTCTTTAATCTATTGTTGCCAGGGATCTAGCTGCTGTCCGTGTTATCGGGGTGTCCGCAAGGCGAGAGTTGACCGTAATTTTGTTTCCTGGAAAAATACGACTGAATTTTTAGCAGATTACCACATTGCGACCTCTGACTATAGGTTGTTAATGATATGCACAGTAGAACCTGTGGACAAGTAAACAGTACATAGTACGTCTATAGGACTGGCTTGCCAGTCAAAATTGCTGTCTAGAATATTCAGTTCAATATGTAATTCAACGTATTCACGTGATGTTAAAGTACTGTTCTGGGTCTATTTAATAAATCTTTTACAAGTGTAGTTTACAAGTTTAGCCATTGTTTTAGACTCTGAAAACAATAGCTACTATTAAATTGACCCCTGATCTACTATTTGCAGGCTGTCGTCCTTGTGATTCTGGTAAATTTTGTGCACACGAGAATGCAACTGCTGTTTCTGGAGAATGTTTTGCTGGCTACTTCTGCCGTCGTGGTGCCGATTCAGCAACACCTAATGCAAGCTCAGATTCTGGTCCTTGCCCAGAAGGCCATTACTGCCCACTGGGCACAGGCGAACCCAAAAATTGTCCACGTGGAACTTTCTCCAATGTACAGTTCTTAGAAAATGAATATCAGTGTCAAAATTGCACAGAGGGATTTTATTGCGGAGAACTTGGACGAAGAAATGTTTCTGGACCATGCGACCCTGGCTTCTATTGCCTCAAGGGATCTAAGGTGCCTAACCCACCAAGCGTGACAGAGTCCGGAGGACCATGCCCAGTGGGTCATTACTGTCCAGCAGGAACCTCATATCCACTTGGTTGCGAAGCTGGTAGCTACAATGACCGCACTGGCCAAGCAAACTGTACATCTTGTTGTGCTGGGTTCTACTGTCCATCCAACTCAACAGCATGTGTTCTGGAGTGTCCAGTGGGACATTATTGTCCGGTGGGAACTGAGGCACCATTTGATAATCCATGCCCCAAGGGATATTTCAATAATGAGACAAGGCGGCAAGGCATGAGGTAGCAGTTTATTGTGTTTAATTTAAGTTCTTATTGCTCAACGATTCTTGCTTATATTCGCATTCTTTATGTGCGTTTGACAAATTGACACCAGTCACTAGACATTTAACGTGAATTGATTGCAATTTCCTTATACCTGTTACTAATAATGCATTGATGATAAAATCTTGAACAAATTCGGATTATTGCTTGGGCTTCTGGTAGAAAATTCTCTGTATTAAGTATTAGAGCTAGAGTATGGTGAGATTATGGTTTATTCAGGGTGGAGGACAAATCCCGTGTGGTGCATTTAGCGAGTTATAAGGAGTTAAAGATTTTAAAAACTTTGCTGTCAAATACTTTTCTCTTGCAGTGGTTGTACACCATGTCTGCCAGGCAAATTCTGTGACAAAGCAGGCCTTGAAAAACCGAGTGGGGACTGTGCAGGGGGTTGGTACTGTGTACGTGGAGCGTGGTCTAATAAACCAACTGAAGTGGGTGTCCTTGGTTACTGTAATTCTTCAAGTGGAATGGGATGCTTCTGTCCCAATACAACTACGGGAGGAGTCTGCCAGCCAGGGTTTTACTGTCCTAATGGTTCTCGTGAGCCAACACCATGTTTGAGAGGTAATTTGTTGTAGGAGACAGTAAAGAGTTCAGGTCACAGTACGGTTTGGTCATTACCTTGCAAACACCTAATTAACTGCTAGTCAGAACCATCCAGCCACTTTTGATGTGTCTATTTAACATGGTGTCGTCCTTTAAAGAGTTACTTTTCCGCTCGTTTCCTAGCACCAATTTAGAAAACAGAAAGTGTAGTCGAACAGTTTGTCCTTCAAGGATGATTTACGCTTCAACCACTGATACTTAACCCCCATCAGTACTTGTCCTTTTTTTTTTCGCTCTTAGCAAAGGTTTAGAAATAAACTGTTCTGTTCTGAATCTTACTTCCAGGTCACTATTGTGCTGTTGCCGAGCTGTCTAATGTCACAGGTCCTTGTGACGCTGGCTACTTCTGCAAAGAGGGAGCCAGATTTGCTGCTCCAACAGATAATGTTACCGGAGGCGTTTGCCCCATGGGTCACTACTGTCCTGCTGGAACGTATGACCCAGTTAAGTGTCCTGAGGGAACCTACTCAAATTCTACTGCCAATCAAAATATAAGTAGCTGTCTGGCCTGCATGCCTGGGTATTACTGTGGGGCGAGAGGTCTGGAGCAGCCATCAGGACCATGTGATGCAGGCTACTACTGCCCAGGTGGGCAGAAGACAAAAACTCCACCAGAGTACACCTGTACCCCAGGACATCATTGTCCTGCTGGAAGTGCTTATCAGGTGCCTTGTGAGAGCGGAAAATACCAAGATGAGTTCCAACAGGGATCATGCAAGACCTGCCCCGAAGGGTTTTACTGTGATGGAACAATTCTCAATGCAACACATTGTAGCCACGGCGTGCAATTCCCAAGCCCATGTATCAAAGGTCATTACTGCTTAAGTGGAACTAAATTTGCACGTGAACACAAATGTCCAGCAGGTAAGAGGTTAAGCTATGATTGATGATAAAAGTAAGATTCAAAAACTTTGTGGTCTCGTCAATGTTGAGCAGCTTCTTGTAACAGTACCTCCGATTTCTGTGAAACCAAACAAACACTGAGAACGAGTAGAAGTGTACAGAAATGTTGATTGTTGTGTTGTGAGCAGCCACACTGAATGTAAGGAAATGACGGATAGCCTGCTAGTAATTAAGTCATGCCTCACACCCGCGATACAATATCCAAGTGCGACAGTGAAACTTAACAGATTAAGCTAATGGTGTATCTACTTTGGGAGGAAGCATTGCAATTATCTTTTAACCTCAAGTTTTTTTATTTTTAGCTCATGTCATTGAAACCATAGTCTGGTTTTACCTATTCTTGTCACTTACAGAGCCTTCGAAAAACTCAAAAGAAATTAATGTTTAATGAATGCTTCATATCTGATAAAAACACGGCTAAACTTTACGTCTTTAAAAAACCCGAATTCATACATTTTAGTGCAAGAATGAGTTGATCTTGATCAGAAATTTTGAAGCTGTTCGCAAAACCAGCAGTCGTGTATCATCAGGTTTGGAAAAAATCTTGTTCCTCATTCTTTCTTTTAGGGACATTCAATAACAAGACACATGGTAAAAATGTCAGTGATTGTACCAGTTGTCCAGCCGGCAAATATTGTGCAGGGGAGGGAAATGAAATCTGGACAAATGACTGTTCACCTGGGTTTCACTGTATTGGCGGTGCTGACAATGCCTCTCCTAATGACGGAACAACTGGTGTAATTTGTCCTACTGGGTAAGGATTTCAATTGCGCGTTAGAACTAAGTTTAGGTGGAGGTACAGTCACTGCAGACTGCCTGGTCTGTCACTGCCATACCTCACGGTTCGTACAGAGTCTTGAATTCTTGAAGAAGTCTTTAAATTTGCCCAGCAATTTTTTCAGACCTGGAAGAGGTCTGGAAAATAGAGGTCAAGTCTGGAAAAATGGTAAAAAGTATTGAGTATTTTTTTAAAGCCCCAATAAATGCTTAATAATGTGAATTTTTTTCGTTTTTGTCAAATCTTGCTCAATCTCGCCTGTACGTCTGTAGCACATCATGAGACAAAATGTGACTTTCGTTCCTGTTCCATTGATCGCCTATTTGATAAACTTGAGTCTGGAAAAAGAAAATATTGTTTTGGAAAATCTTGGATATTTGAACCAAAAATCTTTACGAACCGTTATACCTAAATAGGAAGGAACTGCAAGGAACTGCGTTAGATTTTCTCTCTTTTCTTTCCTGCAGACATTACTGCCCCGCTGGCACAACTGTCACTATCCCCTGCAAGAAAGGTACATACGGCCCCACAGAACAGCTAGGTTCCCAAGCAGAGTGCAAGGGTTGTGATCCAGGAGAGTATTGTGCTATTGATGGTCTCAACAAAACAACTGGGAATTGTTCCTCAGGGTATTTCTGCAAACAAAATGCCTCTGTGAGTGAACCAACAGACGGTACTACTGGTAAGTACTGTAGCTGTTGTTGAGCAACAGTGGCCTTTAGTACTGTTTTTCATGCAGAGCAATCAAAGGAGCTCTTACTTTTTAAGCTTATACATTTTTTACGGTGGTCCGAACTACGTCTGCAAATAAAAAAATTGAGATGTGACGTCTTGTATCTTTTGATTGATCTTTTACAACGTTGCAACGTAATAGTTTTTCTTACCACCCCATCTCAGTCCCACGTTGTTTGGGAATTAGAAGGCTCATATCCCCAACAAAATAACCTGCCATGAGAGTTTGTGCTTCTATAACAAACGGAACCTTTCAAAATTTTCTTTCCAGGTGATGTTTGCTGGATTGGGCATCATTGTCCTGTTGGCACAGCCAGTCCTCATCCCTGTTCTCCAGGAACGTACATGAACCGCACGCAAGCTGCTGAGTGTGACACGTGTCCACCCGGGTACTATTGTATCAATAGAGTTTATCCAGAACCTTGTCCTGCAGGTAAGACCCCCCCCCCCCCCTCCCCCTTGAAAGTGAGTAAGAAATAAGGATATGAGTCACAAGTACAAAAAATTGCGTTTTCTACACCCGCCAGGTATGGACTAACTGTATTCTTCACTTAATCTGCATCTTTTGAAATTTGCTCCAGCAACTAAGGAAACTGTTTCGTTGTTAGATCCTCTCAATGTCCTAGTTTTTTTGTAACCCAAAAATCCTAATTAAATTTGAGCTGTCCGTTTAGATATGTTCTTCACGTCACGTAACGATCTTGCTAAAAATGGTTTTAACTGCATATTTGAAGTACAGATTTTGATAAAGCCTCCCGGTGGAAGTCAACAGAAAATAAGAGTATCTCTCACTTGTTCTTTTTCAGGCTGGTACTGTCCACTTGGCACGGGACACGACTGGAGACCTTGTCCAAGAGGAACCTTCAGTCCAGTTGAGTTCCTTTCTAGAGAAGAACAATGCAAGTTATGTGATCCAGGCCACTACTGTGCTCTCCTTAATGCTACAGCAACCTCAGGACTTTGTGATGCGGGATTTTTCTGCCATAATGGTTCTGACCAACAACAACCATCTGGCGGTAACAGAGGTGATGCAGGAATTTGTCCCACAGGAAGCTACTGTCCACAGGGTGACCCACTAGCTCCAATAGCTTGTCCTGCTGGCTACTATAATAACAGAACCCATGCAACGTCTTTTGCCGACTGTAAGAAATGCCCCGGTGGGCAGTACTGCGAAGAAGATGGTTTAACTTGGCCAAATGGCCCTTGTGATCCTGGCTACTACTGTATTGAGAAATCAGCCTCTCGAAAACCAAATGTATCAGACACTGGAGGTCCTTGCCCACCCGGCCACTTCTGTCCAGGTGGTTCTCAATATCCAATTGCCTGCAAAGGTGGCGAGTACAATTCTCGGTGGGCACAAAGTGAATGCCTTGTTTGTCCTCCTGGTTATTTCTGTCCGAATGCTTCGACAAATGTTACTGACTGCCCCCAAGGATTCTACTGCCCCAACGGCTCAGCGTCAGCTATTCCATGTCCAAAAGGGTCTTACAAGAATGTCACCTTGGGTGATAATGTCCTCGACTGCACAATCTGTCCTCCTGGAGAATATTGTGAGTTTAGCGGCTTGCCTCAGCCATCAGGTTTGTGTGCTGGTGGTTGGTTCTGTACTGGTGGGTCATGGCAGAAGAGGCCTCTAAACACAAGCGACATAGCAAATGGTACCGCTGTCTGTCCACTGATTGGTGAAATTGGAGGATTTTGTAAGAAAGGCAGCTTCTGTCCAGCAGGATCTCATGAACCATTGCCTTGTACGCCAGGATATTACTGTTTGACTGATAAACTAGACAGTGAGTCTGGGGTCTGTGCAGCTGGTCACTATTGCAATGGAAGCACTATTTATAGTCATCCTGTCAATCAAACAACTGGAGATAGGTGCCCAAAAGGTTACTACTGTCCTACAAAAAGTTCATACCCAACAGCATGCCCACCAGGAACTTATGCTGACACTGAATACAACCAGTTTAAGAACAATTGTAAGCCCTGCATTCCCGGTATGTTCTGCCCAACGTTTGGACTTGATTACCCCAGTGGAAATTGTTCTGAGGGATTCTACTGTCCAGCAGGAGAAACCCAGCAAAGTCCTCCAGACAAAGAATGTCAACCTGGTCATTATTGCCCTGAGGGTAGCGGACTTCACAATCCATGCCCTGCTGGGACTTATCAGCCATACTCAAGGAAAGGTTTTTGCTACACCTGCCCAGCCGGAAGCTACTGTGATCCAAATGAAGCTAGACAAAACATGTCATGTGAAGGAAATGGCTCTTGTGGAGTGATTGCACCATCTGATTGCCCTGCAGGATATTTCTGCCCCAATGGTACCAAATGGGCCAAGCAGTATCCATGTCCTGTGGGAACCTTTGGTAATGTGACGAAGCTTATGGAAGAAGCACAATGCACTCAATGCACTAAAGGTTACTACTGTCATAAGTCCGGAATCACAGTTCCAACTGACCAGTGTCATGCAGGATATTATTGTGTGGAGGGTGCAAGTGTACCAACACCCAATGACACTTTGACAGGCGCCCCTTGTCCACCAGGTTCGTACTGTTTACAAGGGTCGCATAAACCGCAACCATGTCCAATAGGCACCTATGGCCCAACCCAGAAACTTCAAAGCCTATCAGGCTGCATGGATTGCGATGGAGGAAAGTTTTGTGATTTTGAGGGCCTGGCTGCTCCCAATGGCTCGTGTGACCCTGGATTCTTCTGTCAGATTCGCGCTATCAGACCTAATCCTGTTAACTCTTCTCAAGGCGGTGGCATTTGTCCCACAGGACACTACTGTCCCAGAGAGACAACCACTCCATTCAAATGTCCACCTGGCACATTTAACAATGAGACTCATGCAACTCAACCTTCGAACTGTATACCATGCACACCAGGGGAATACTGTGAGGGTTATGGTAACACCTATCCTGATGGACCTTGTGATGAAGGCTGGTACTGTTCAAGGGGTGCATATTCCAAGAAACCACTTCTTAATGTGAATACGACCTTTAATAACTCCAATGACTTCACCTGTCCCATATACTCGGTGAACTTTACTGGAGGTATTTGCCCTGTTGGGCACTTCTGTCCCCGAGGTTCTTCAGAACCAAAGAGTTGCCTCAGAGGCACGTACTGTGGCCAGACAGGACTTGCAAGTCCAGAAGGAAACTGTTCAGCTGGATATTATTGCAATGGCGGTGATGTAGTTCCTAATCCAAGAAACTGTACGGCTGGTTTCTATTGTCCTGTAGGAACAGAAACCGAGAGACCATGCCCTGCTGGGACGTATTCTCCATATGCAGGTAAATCTAAGGTGGAAGACTGTTTGAACTGTACTGCAGGATTCTACTGTCCCTTACATGGAGCTACAGAGGTGCTGTTTCAGTGCCTACAAGGATTTTACTGTCCAAGTGGATCTACACACAATGCCACTGTCATATGCCCAAGGGGAGCAAGCTGTCCCACTGGAAGCGGCCAACCACAGAACTGCATTCCAGGAGAATATCAAGATGAAGAAGGTCAATATCAGTGCAAAGAGTGCCCACCAGGATATTACTGTGACCCATCTACAAATCTTACAGGTGTTATATACCCAACCAAGTGCACAGCCGGTAATTACTGCCCAGCTGGAACAAAAACAGAAAGACAATTTCCATGTCCTGCGGGCACTTACGGCAATGACACAGGGCTTGAGAGGCGGTCAGATTGCACACCATGCCCACCCAAAGTGTTCTGTGGATCAACTGGATTGAGGAAGCCTACAGGACCTTGTAATGCAGGTGTGTAAAACGTTATTACTTAAGGTGATGAAGGAATCAGAGTTCTTTTGACTCCTAAACATTGCATACCCAAAGATAGTAATTGTGCAGTGAAGCAATCACCAGTTTACCTTAAACGCTAGTCATATATCTCTTAAATTTTAATAATCTAATGCTTTGTCAGGTCACTACTGTGTCAATGGATCTACAACTCCAACACCAACTGACGGCAAGACAGGTGATGCATGTAGACTGGGTGAATACTGTCCTGAAGGGTCTTCAGAGGGAATTGGATGCCCCGCTGGTATGATTTCCTTTATTCACTACAAGTTACTGGTACACTAACTTCTTGCAACAGTGAATTAAGCGTTCCACGTCCTTACTTGATCAGTGGCCGTCTGTAAATTTCAGAATGAATGTAGCTTACTTTTAAGGTTGTTTAGAGACGTTTAGTGGTTTTCCCCCTGTTAGCAAGGGTTTAGGGCACTAAATCTATAGAACCCAGTTTCGTACAGAACGGAATTGCCACATCGCAACCGACCTTAGTGAATAGTGTTGTGTATGATACATCTTACAAAATTCCTTACTCTATGCAAATTGTCTAGTAGCTCCTTTCGTAGATGGTGCTTAATTTTTTTTGACGGTGTATTGTTTCTCATCATTTTTGTAGGCACCTTTTACAACCTAACTGGGTTACAGAATGTATCAGGATGCTTACCCTGTACAGCAGGGTATTACTGTGATGGAACAGGAAACATAGTTCCAACTAAAAAGTGTCGTGAAGGCTTCTGGTGTAGAGGAGGTTCTCCGGAAGAAATGCCTATAGATCAACCTTATGGCACAGATTGTCCAAATGGCAGTTACTGTCCCACAGGTACGCCATCTCCTGTGCAGTGCCCCAAAGGAACCTACCAGCCAAGTCGAGGCAAGGTGCGAGTAGAAGACTGTGTTGGTTGTGATCCAGGAAAGTTCTGTGATGAAACCGGTCTGTTTGCTGTAAGTGGTAATTGCCTGCGTGGTTTTTTCTGTATTGGTAATGCTTCCAAGAGCAACCCTCAGGACAAGATCACTGGAGACATATGTCCTAAAGGCAGCTTCTGTGTTGAAGGTTCTTTCAAACCACAGACGTGTTACAACGGAACGTACATGAATCACACAGGTTTGTTGTTACATTGGTGTCAGATAAGAGATATTACTCCTCATTACCTCTCAGAAATTAGCGACACATTTTCTTGAAAATGAGATATGCTTTGGAGGGCGGGAAATCTGAGCAACACTTAATAAAGGGAGCGGGAGAAACTCTATGGAGGAAAAGACAGGGTGAAAAAGAACTAAGATTCCGCCAGAGTTGATATGTATAGACTGTACCATAAATTGCAAGAAATGGTTGTTGATGGCGATTAAGTGGTAGTTCACAATCTTCTGTGTCCTTAGTTAAACAACGGTTGTGGTGGTTAGGCAGTCATTGTAACAAAAATAATTCAAAACAAAAATGTATATATGAGAAATGCAATTTTCCACGCACCTTAAAGAGATTCTGGGCAATGTTATTCTTATTTTTTCTTTTATGTACGTAATGATTCTTTGAATTAGGCTCATGAATGTCACATTTTCTACGTTAGGTGCTTCTTCATGCTACGTGTGCCCTGCAGGATATCAGTGCACTAAAGCTGTTCTTCCTGATCCCTGCCCTGCTGGGTTCTACTGTCCGGAAGGGACTGGCTACGATACTCAGCCCTGTCCTGTAGGTACTATTGGCAACAGGACTGGCCTGGCAAATGAGTCTGAGTGCACGCAGTGCCCAGGTGGATTCTACTGTGAGACTAGTGGGCGTGCAACCGTGACTAGACTATGTAAAAGTGGTTAGTATTACATTTGTAGTCACCTGACGCGCTATCTAGGAGCACAGGGCCTAGTCTAGGTCATATATGCATCTGCCCTTACATAGAAATGTATGTACATTGTTTCTTCTCCAATAATTTTGGCTAATTTTTAAATTTGTCGCGTTTCCGTGTTGCGTGTACTTTAAGTATAATAAATGAATTCGGAAGACAACACACTAGTAACACAAGAACTATAAGTATGGTAAAATCAATTGTGAAGACACCAAGCAACACACTAGTGGCGCAATAGTTAACCACAACAGATCCTGAAACACAGTTACACACCAAGCGAGTTAATAGGCTGATTTAGCAACAGAACGGGAACGTCAGTTGACGAGGGCGCGCGCAAATCAAACAACTGTCTTGACCAATGGCAGAGCGCAAATTGAGCACCGGAAGGCGTGTTTAGTCCTTACCGCGCGCTTTCCCGTCGTCAAATGACGTTTCCGTCCTGTTGCTAAATCAGCCTACTATCAAGAGGTGTCGAGTTTTCATGTTTGGTTTGTTGTTTCTTGTAGGTTTCTACTGCACATCTGGAGTGAATGTAAGTGCTCCAGATGTGCATTACACTGGCATTGGAGGGATATGCCCTGTAGGGCATGAGTGTCCAGAAGGAAGCAGTACATTCCATGCATGTGACCCTGGTTATTACGCAGCTGTACCAGGAATGGCTGCATGTGACTTGTGTCCTGCAGGTAGGTTGTGTGGTCATAATCTTGTTCATTGATGCCATCATTACCATCAGGTATAAACTGGAGCAGCACTTTCCTTACCATGACTATCACCATGGTATTTCAAACGACAAGAACACCAAGCGCCGATATTAATGTCTGTGGCCTAACCAATGTAGTCGACGACTAGTGTCAGTTTTTTTTTGCCTTCATGTAATGTTTGAACCCCGTAATTATCTCAGAGTACAAGAGAAGAGAAACATTTTTCAGAAAAAAATAATTGATAGAATAATACAAATTTAGCATTTACTAGACGTCTTTCCTCTTAACTCGACTTTTATTTATAGGTAAATACTGCAATGGTACCACAGTCACCCCAGCGACTTGTCCCAAGGGACACGTTTGTCCAAATGGCACAGAATTTGCCACACAGCATCCTTGCAGACCAGGCACATACAATAATGAAACTGACCAAACATCAGAGTCGGCATGTAAACTATGCGACCCAGGAAAGTACTGCGAGGGATATGGACGGGTGTGGCCCAATGGACTTTGTGATGAGGGATTCTTCTGCTCTGGTGGGTCTTGGTCTAAGCGACCTGGTGATATTGGTGCACCCAACTATGATAATGCAACAAGCCCTGCAGACACCTGTTACACTGCATTTGAATGTGTTTGCTCAGCATGGAACAAGACAACAGGTAAATTCTGTTGTTGCAGCCATATTTTAACTTTAAGTGTTAGAAACTTGATGACTCATCCACAGACATAAAATTCCAAACACACAAACAGGCAATGGTGAACCTTTACGTGCGTGGCGGCGGTTTTTAACTCATCTGGTGCTATTTCCATCTTAAACTCAGCAGTTTTTAGTTTTTCCTTTATACGTGAAAACAAGTTATTTTGCGTCACGATCATCTGTTGTTTAATTTTTTGTTGCAGGTGACATTTGTCCCGCGGGCCACTATTGTCCCCAGGGATCTTATCGTCCTCTTCCATGTAAACTTGGTCAATATTGCCCACATGCGGCCATGACCACGCCCCAAGGAAATTGTTCTGCAGGGTATTACTGCAATGACAGCTCTACTGTGCCCGACCAGTTTGACTGTCCAGTTGGACACTACTGTCCATCAGGAACAGGTATTCCGGTGCCTTGCCCTGCAGGTAAGTTCTCTAATACCCCAAAGAACACAGAACTGCGGGATTGTAGAGACTGTACTCCAGGCAGTTTTTGTGCAGGAACTGGGAATTTTGCCGCGACCAACAAATGTGCTCCACAGTATTACTGTCCGGGTGGTCAAAGCACAGCAACACCATCAGAATATCTATGCACACCAGGTCACTTCTGCAAAGAGGGAACAGCTCAACCAGTGAGATGCGAAAATGGCACTTTCCAAAATGAGCAAGGCAAGAGTTCTTGCAAGACGTGTCCAGATGGTTATTACTGCGATGCTACCAATTCTGCGGTTGTGAATGCTACACTTTGTCCTAAAGGTTATTACTGTCCTTCTGGCACTGGGAACTATCGTGACTTCCCCTGCCCAGAACGTAAGTATAAAAGAAAGAAGGGTAACCTGTAAGAAGTTAGACAGCCACATAGTGTCGTTCCCACAGGTGTCCGTCTTAGAATGAATCGACTGTTATTATGAAGAAAGTTTCTAAAAGTTGTATAGTCAACTCTCACTAAGACGGACACCTGGGAGCGGCACTGAGTGTCCGTCTAAGAGTTATGTCTGTCTTATAAAAAATAAAGGACTAAAGGACGTAAAGAAAGGCAGAGACCAACTCTCGGTACATGGTGTTCATTAGGTATCGGAGAACGGAGAATTCTTCGTTTACTTCGCAGAATTCTCGGTATAACGCTCGTTAGCCTCTTTTTTTTATTCAGACGTGGAGCCTCTTTCAAAATATTCTCCTGTAACATTTAACCTTTCTCCTGCTAGTTGAATTATTAATGAAACTCTGTAGGTGTCTGTTCTACTGAGGTGTTCGTTCAGGGATTAGCGACTGTTCTAGAACTGAGAATGCCAAACGCATCATAGTTTCTATGGGAAACAAAATCTTGTTAGTATATCTCACTGGGGCTCAAATTTTTATGCAGTAGAGATGGTAGAAACCATTTATAAACCACGATAACATAAACCTTAAACATCAGCAAAATACTTTTAATGTCTTCAGAGCGAATTCCTTATTTCAAATTGTAGGTACGTATAATGACAGATTAGGATTGATGGCCATTGGAAACTGCACCGATTGCCCACGAGGCAAGTACTGTGGAAGAGAAGGCTTGACAGAGCCATCGGGAGATTGTTATGGCGGTCACTACTGTACTAAGAGATCCAAATCACCTGGACCAGAGAAAGACCTTCTGGCGAAGAATTATGCAGATTATGTTAGCTTCCCGTTCCCGTTCTTGAACGATGCGTGTCCTCCAGGGCACTTCTGTCCCAACGGTTCTGACCCAGAACCTTGCCCTTCTGGTACATTCCACAACGAAGGACGCATCGCTAACAGATCACAATGTGTACCGTGTCCCAGAGGGAGATACTGCAATGGCTCTGGTACTCTGAATGGCACTGCTCCACCTTGTGACGCTGGGTTCATTTGCACAGGGGGATCAAGCACGCCAACACCCACACATCCATCCATGGGATACATTTGTCCAAGAGGCTTCTTCTGTCCTTCAGGTACCTTTTAAATAGTCTGCAATCTGAAGAGCCGCCATATCAGTTGGATGGAACTGACTGTATGAGAGCGTCTTAGAAATGAGATGAAATAAAAAAAACTTCTTAGTCCCGTGTTATGGTCTCTAGGAGGGGAGATTTTAGGTTGATTTAAAGGGTTGTAATAGAAACAAACGGGTTTTTTTTTTTCATTAAGACCGTTTTGTCCTTTGCTTTGTCTTTTTGCTTCTAACTTCATGAAAAAAGTCACGAAGGCCGATATGTTAAATGTATTCCGTGTTTGCCAATTTGTCCTTAAAATGACCACTTGATAATCGGTGATAATTGAATAGATGTGATGAATCGTTTTGTATGTTCAACAGGAAACGTTACAGCCCTTAGTTGCCTACCAGGCACTTATCAACCCAATGAGGGACAAGGAAGCTGTATCTCATGTGGTCCAGGCAATATGTGTCCATATCAGAACATGTCATCAGTCGAGCCCTGTAAAGCCGGCTACTACTGTCCGGATGGAACACTGAAACCCTGCCCTCCTGGAACCTACGGCAATCGCAGCGGACTGTCCACAGTTGATATGTGCACTGACTGTCCAGCTGGATTTTACTGCCAGGTAAGAAATATGCACAGTGTTGGTTGGTATTGAATGTTATTGGGCACATCAATTTTCATTAGCTACTTTTGGCGTAGGTAGGTCTGTCTTGGCAACTCAGCGTAGCGCAATTTGTAGTTGCGGATGGAAGTAAGTCTCCTGGTGACCTTAGTTTGGCATGCTCCTTGCTATTCGCAAGGACGTTATGTTACTCTCATGTTAAGTGGTATATAGTCGACATTAAAGATGTGTGAACAGTTGAGTTTAGCCAACAACTCAGCCTTCAACTAGTTAGAGTCATCATTTGCCAGGCAAATTAATCTAACAATCATCATCATCATCCTTTCACGGGTTTATAACGAACCAATTCAACGACCTGCTCCCAATAGGTTTGTTAGCTCAATTGGTAGAGCGCTGCACTAGTATCGCAGAGGTAGAGGGTTCGAATCCCGTACAAGCCTGAATCTTTTTGCGGGCTTTCTTTTCGCAACTACAAAAGTTTCGTCTATAACTGCGATGATATACTTTCATATAATCTTTCAATTATAGGATTATGCTCAAACTACACCCAAAGGTCCTTGCACAGCTGGATGGTTCTGTGAAGGCAAAGCTAATACTTCTACTCCCACTTCAATACCTGAGTACCCCAAAAATGGCCCATGTCCCACAGGACACTACTGCCTACAGGGAACCCAAGCACCGGCTGGATGCCCTCCAGGCACTTTCCGTAACAGCACGGGAGCTCGCTCTGAAGATGAGTGTCTTGATTGCACTCCTGGTTTTTACTGCAAAGGTTACAGTAATTCCTTTGTAACTGGGCCTTGTGCAGATGGTTATTACTGTCCTCAAGGGTCCAGAGCCAATGTGTCCAGGCCCTCCGAATACTTGTGTCCTAAGGCGCATAAGTGCCCCGAGGGAACCGCTGACCCAATCGAATGCGGTGCAGGTTTGTAGATGTATATCGTTGCTGGGTTGACTTGTAACATGTGGCTAAGTTATTGTTGACCTTAGGTAAATTAGTTTACAGGATAAGGTCACGCAAATGCAGGCAGTTTTATCTTTTATCCACTGGTCACGTCATGAAATGCTGCTATAGCAACATAAAATTGCGGAAAATTTGTAGAGCTAATAGCATGATTTGTAGTGATATTTGGCATAAATACTACGAGTGATTTTTCAAAATTGTTTAACGTAATTTCACGAGCCGTTAGGCGAGTGAAATTTGAGACAATTTTGAAATATCACTAGTGGTATTTATGCCAAATATCACTTCCATATCATGCTATTATTTGTTTATACTACTACCCGCAAAAGGTTTGTAATTTTCACATGTAGGTATTTCAAATTAAGATGAAATACCACTGCTCTAAGCCAATCAAATTGCAGAAATTTTTCCTGTTGTAGTATAATGAAAAAAAGAATTAAAAAAGAGCAGAAATGAGAACAACAGATTGCGTTCATTTAAACATGGAACTTAGTAGGCCCACTTCTTCTCTTATTTATCTTATTATATTTCTCTCGATTTTTATACAGTTTACGAAGGAATCCAGCAGGAAATTAAGGAATTTTAATTTTCAGTGGGCAAAAACCTTGTACCAGAATAATTTCAACAATATCGCATTCTTTTACAGATTTTTCAGGGGCTACAGATACAATTTGGTATCTGGAATAACAACAAAAACTATTTCTCACGGGAGCCCGAGAAAATAAATGTCAAATTTCACAAGAAGTGTGAAAACACAGGTAAATTGCTGAATATTTCATGTGTAAGATGTCAATTTTTGAAATCTGACATTAATTTTCTTGGGCTCTCATAAGAAATTGTCTTTGGTGTTATTACAGATAACTAATTACATCTATAGCCCTTGAAAAATGCAAAAAAGAATGCGATATTGGTTAAATTACACTAGTACAAGGTTTTTGTCCACTGAAAATTAAAATTACTCAATTTCCTGATGGATTCCGTCTTAACACTTTTGTTACAGGTTACAACCAGATTAATAAAGGGCAAAAAGATTGCGATCCATGCCCCGCCGGATACTACTGTCCAAGCAAAACGTCAACGCCCAAAGCATGCCCACCTAGACACTTCTGTCCTGAGGCCACTACTGTACCACTTTTCTGCCCTAACGGCACTTACACACACGACAACATGACTAAGTTAGCAAGTGCAGACGAATGTCTGCCATGTGTTACTGGCTCTTATTGCCGGCTAGGTCAGATTGTCGGACCGTGTCATGGTGGTTACTACTGCAAGAGCAGAAGTCCGGACCCGAACCCCACTGGGGTGTGGAATGCTGTTGACTCTATCATCATCACTCCTTGTGTGAATAACAGTACTGGTAATTACAGTAGTGGGAATTGTTCGAATTGTCGAACAGGACGGTTCTGCTTACACGGTATGTGCTCGTGTGCCCTGGGATACAGTTAAAGGGGCTGTGTCACGGCAGTCCAGTTCATTTTGTTTAATTTTGCCAATTACTCGACCTCAATCGCTATGAAACTTAAAGTAAGCAAGAAATTAAATTAAATGACAAAATCAGAGATCCGAGACAAACAAATATGTCAAGCAACAAAGTTGCAAGCAGCACGAATCAACTTTGAAAAACTGTTAGGCTGAGCAGTTTTCAAAAAACCATAATTTCAATCCGTTTCAATCTTCTTCAGTTTTGCCCATCCGTGGCATCTGTTGTTTCTGTTGTGTTATTTTAACTTTTCTTTAAGCGGTTATTTTTATGTTTCTCTTAATTTAACGGGCATTTTTTAATTTCCTAATTTGGCTGAATTTCGTGACACAGCTTCTTTAAGTAGTAATTAGGGAGGTTGAAGCAGAGGCGTTTTTTTCTTCCGGTTGACGCACGTCAACCGGAAGTGAGTTCGTTTCCCCTCTAATAGAGACGTTTAGATTCGAGGACGACTACGAGTACGAGATTTGACATGAAGTTTGTTCGCGTCTTCTCAAAATATAGACTTCCCGGAAAGCTTCATTTTACCATTTTTCACTAGAGAAGTTAGCATTGTTATCTTCAGTAAAGGAGGTTACGCGCTCTCCCGATCGCTAAATGATAAAACTTCTAACATTTGATATCTTGTTTTCGCCACCACGACATTCGTGCGAAAACTCTTTGTAGAATGACGCTGGCTCAAACGCGTACACTACTTAGTATTGAGAAAATCTCGTACTCGTAGTCGTACTCGTCTTAGAATCTAAAGGTCTCTAATATGCCTTGATGCTACAGGATTTGCATTGCTTAGCGTCTGCTCTTAAAGAGACGATTTACCAAAAAATAAGGGTGAAAACACCGCCCAAGAATGCAAAAAGCCAACTTCCGGCTCGCGTGCGTCACTCAAAAAAATTCGCTAGTATTGCAACCGTCTGCAGCCTTAAAAGATGTTTTCTTCATTCCGTTAAAGCTTAAATCCACTAGAATGTCGAGAAGTCAAGGTGAATTCGAAAAACACAGTGATTTGTTCAAAAGTATCAAAATCGTTGATAAACACTTAAAAGAACGATGCACACGCATTTTTTGAAAATTTTAACGAAGACATATTGTGGACATTGGAAATCGATATGTGTTGTGACCTCAAAAAAGAACAAAGTGACGAACATATCAAACAATATGCTGAATTATTGTTCGTATTAACAGGGTTGGACTGTATAGATATACCCAGTTGTGGGTAGAGGCCTATAACAGACATGTTAGGCGTGATTATGCCGTAAGCTGTTGCTGTGGCTTCATAAATGGTTCCTCTTCTTGTTTCATAGAATACTGGTTTCCAGTGGAGGCTGGGCCTTGTCAGGAAGGGTATTATTGTCCTAATGGAACACTTCTACCTATCCCGTGTCCGGATAACACAATGAAGAATTACACAGGTGGCTACGGAATAGTTAGCGATTGTACTCCTTGCCTGGCTGGAAAATTCTGCTTGAATGGTAATTGGCTTGTCATTAAGGGTTATAGTGTATTGTCATCATCGTTATCATCATCACCATCATCATCGTCATCATCATCATCATCATTTTTATAACAACCATATTCATTACTGTCGCCATTAGCATCAATGAAATTACCAATGGCGTGGTCTTCACCATTCGCCATCATATCGTTCTTGTCGTTGTACGTGACACCGTCGTCATGACATCATTATTATTATCATGCGTGATCATTGTAAAGAATGATAAAGAGTCTCAAGACTATAATTGTTACACTTTCCCAAGTAGCCGAAATCCATGTTGCAGCACCCTAGTGGGTCATCACAATGCAGTCGAACCCGTGACCAAAAATGCATACTGCAAACTAAGAGATCAGACAATTGGTCAAGTGGTCACCTACAAGATTTTTTAAACAATGGGAAATTATTACAGGGCTTTTATTGGGAAAGTGCAGGTGTTTAGGTAGATGGTGGCTTATGGGAGGTGGTCGCTTACGAAAGGTGGTCGTACATGGGGGAGGTTGGGCTACATTGACATTTGTAATTGCTATGACATTTGTTTATGCCATTTTTAGGAACATCGAATGGTGTACCCTGCCCACCCGGAAAGTACTGCCCACGAGGACAAGCACCGATTGACTGTCCTATTCATAGATACCGAGACATTCCGGGGGGCCAAGACCTGGACGACTGCTTCCCATGCCCAGCAGGTCATTGGTGCAATCTCACTGGAATGGTGAATTATAACAACAGCAAGTGTCCTATCGGTCATTTCTGTCCCAGTCAGCTGGGTCCCAGTCTCTGTGGTGCAGGCCGTCGCCGCTTGACACCAGGAGCCGGAAGTAGAAATGAATGCGACTTGTGTCCAGGTGGTCATTATTGTCCTCATGATACCATTAATGTGCAAGGGATACCTTGTAGGAACAGAACCTATTGTCCTCTTGGCTCTTCCCTTGAGACGCTTTGTCCTGGAGGTGCTTTTTGCCCTGGAGTAACAGAAGTACCAAAACCTTGCCCAGGTACGTAGATAAACCACAATACAGTGGACCTCAAAGACTGTCAATTTTCAAGAAGATTAACATGAACATTTTACTATGTAAAGCTCTTTTAAAAATATTGGTATCATCACAAATACTGCTAAAAAGGTCTTTTTCTAAATTGTCACACTTAAGCATAAGCTATAACCACGTTGCACAGCATAGTAAGTACCACAGGAAAGTACTGCTCAGTGGCTTTCATCTGAATGGTCACACTTTAGGATTTCATCCAAAGACTCAAAGTTGGAACCACCTTGTACAGCATGATAAACAGTACCACAGGAAAGTACTGCTCGGTAGCTTTCATATGAATGGTCACACTTTTTTACAGTGGATCTCGAAGACTGTCAAACGTAAAAATTTCACTATGTACAGCTCTTTTAAAAATATTGGTATCATTACAAATACTGCTAAATATGTTTTTTCTAAATGGTCATATTTAAGGCTTTCATCCACAAATTCAAAAGTTATAATCACCTTTTACAGTATAATGGACATTACCACAGGAAAGCACTGCTTAGTTCAATGGTCAGACCAGACAACTTCTTTCACAGGTGTAAAGGATAATAGTCGAAAGGTTGACTCTGTGAGCCGTGGGCGAGCAGCAGTGGGGTTTTATTAACTGTCTTTGTTATTTGTAGGTGGTCATTATTGTACAAACGGATCAGAGATTCCCACCCTCTGTTACTACCCTGACTACTGTCCGCCAAACAGCACTGAAGAGCTCCCCTGTAAGCTGGGATACAAAGCCTTGAACACTTCTGGTCTGCGAGACTCGCATGAAAAACACTGTGAGGTCTGCCCGGCAGGAACCTACGGCAACGACCCGCAGCGTCGCTTCTGTGATCAATGTCCGGCCGGTTATTTCTGTCCAGTGGGCACAAAAAGTCCCACCGCGAATCCCTGTCCCGAGGGCTCATATTGTCCAGCGGGTGTTGGAGAGGCGCAGCCTTGTTCTCCTGGTTCCTATGGTAACCGATCTCTAGCGACGAAAGCTTCAGACTGCTATCCCTGCCCGACAAACACGTTTAACCCTCTACCAAATCAAAGGGCCTGTCTTCCATGTGGTAGCTCCTCTTTGTCTGAAGAAGGCCAAGCAAGGTGTCAGTGCATAGGACAATCTCGGTCTTTTCAAGTATCCGACGGTTCCTGTACGTGCATTTTGCGATATGTGTTTGACGATCCGTCCACCAAAGAGCGAGAAGAGGGAAATAGTGACCTGGATTGTCGGCCGTTGGTTTGTTTACTTTTTAGTTATTAAATTATTGGTAAAAAGGGAAAGGCACTCCGTAACCTTTGGTTATTACTAGTTATCGAACTAAATATTTCGTTTTCGTATTTTTAGGATGCAGACCGGTGTGGGACTGGTGAGGTTTACCGCGCTTCTGACTGGCAGTGTGTCGATCCGGAGACGGAGAGTGTAGCATGCGACAACAAATGTAAAGAAGAAGGCGAAACGGGGGGTGCATTCAGCCCCGATGAAGGAATCTGTATCTGTAAACACACAACTGAATGTAACAACACTTGTGAGAGGACAAGAGTTAAATGTTACATTCAACGGAATACTGACGGGGTCTTATCAATGAATTGTACTGACAATAATGGCGACTCTGCAACTTTCAACATCACATCGGAATTGGGTATTGGAGACCATGATAACGAGTTACACTCCGCTGAGTTCATCTTCACCGATTCTCTTAACAAAATGTCGGCTTTCGCTCCGGGAGAGCTTTCACAAGTCCAGAGTGTTGTTGAGCCCAACTCGCAGTCCGCTCGCAGAAGACGTCGCGCCTTGGGGGATAACTCGACAAGCACACCCTCTCCTGTAGGACGTACCATCGCCAATCCAATCATCTGCCTGACTTATGGCAAAGCGCTAGTATTCAAGGTTGAAATCAACCCGATAAACCGCAGCCTTAGCCACTACCCGCGATATCGCAAGAATCATTTGATGAACACAAATGGCGAGTTTGATTATGGTATGAATCGAAATAATTGTTTATTTTGGTGAAAATGACTTGTATAGAGACCAGACGAAGGTGACTTAACTTGAAAAATAATATGTCAAGCACGTTATTATTTGGTATTTAATCCCACCAATTGTCTGGATATCCAGTGAAATACTGTGCCAACCATAAAGGCTTCGTCCAAACGTATCCCGATATTTTTGTAAACGGAAATTTTTTATTTCGTGTTAAAAAAGAATACGCGTCCACACGTAGCGTATTCGAATCGTTTTCGCCCGTAAACATGAAAACGCTAAAACCAAGAAATACGGTAGTGTCTTTTACAGGACATGCGCTGTATAATGTATGACGTCATCGTATTCCAAAGCCTCAGTTTTCGTCCGTCCACAAAAAAAAAGCGATAAGCCGGCGTTTTTAAAAAATTCAACTCTGCGGACACTTCTCCTAAACATGTGTTTTTGGTATCCGAGAACGCCGTTTACGTGTGGAGGGAAAGTTGAAACGGAAAAAAGAGTCCGTCTCCGTATGAAGAAGTATCGGCATACGTGTGGACGGGACCTCAACATCGTTCTCAAATGGTCTTTAGGACCTTACGATCATTAAGATCTATCCTTACAGACAACCCACCCAGCCCAGGAAAGGTTGGCCACACCACCGGGGTCTACGTCCGCAGCGCTTTTCGAACGATGGTGTGGGTTCTTTTATGTGCCACAAGAAACAGATATTTGAAAGTGCTGTGAGAAGGGACCTACATGTACGGTTTTCGTCCTTATCCGCCGAGAAGACTAGAAAGTCTGCAGATGTTATTACAAAGGCAGCACTTTCTTCTCAGTTATTTAAATAAGAAAGTTTTGGTCCGGCCAGGGTTTGAATCCGCAACAGACAGGCGCTCTCTCAACTGAGCTAACCGGGTGGTGGTTAGATTTTCTCTTCTTTGTTACTTGTCGAGTTTGAGACATGTTCCCGTCCTCTGTACAGGTAACTTCAGACAGCTCCACTCGCTGGTACAGGAATCCAACAATAGTCTCTCGTACTTTATGCACGTGTTTACGCAAAATGGAACTTTTGTGTTCTACGATAACGCCGAGCCGTTCCGAGAGACGTTCGTCACAGTGAAGGAGCAAGGCAGCAGCTGCCCAGACACCATTCTGTCGCCCATAACTGAGGGCGTTTTAGTCGAACTTGGAGTCAGCAATAAAGAGGTAAGGACGTAAACAGTACCACACGAAAGTACTTCTCAGTAGCTTTTATTTAAATGGTAACACCATAGGATTTCATTAGGATTCCATCCACGGACTCATAAGTTACAACTTAATTGACTCCATAAGTGTAGTTGTTTAAAGGGTCAGTTATGAAGAAACACGGTATAGTTGAAACATTAGAGAGATTAAGAGTCACGTTTACAGCAAACGGCAAACGTCAGATTCAAGTTAAGAATTTCTCAGAATAAAAAATTAGTAGATAAAAACTGTCCAGAACAATTCTTATAGATGAAACTGGCGTGAAACTACTTATTTTTGGGTAGAAGTAATTAACAGTAAACGACAATTAAGGGGAAAACTGGTCACGTGGTACAAATTCACGTTTGCCATAATAAACAGTACCACAGGAGAGTACTGCTCAGTAGCTTTCATTTGAATAGTAACACTACAGGATTTAGTCCACGGACTCCAAAAGTTACAGCTTAATTGACGACAGGAGTAAAGGGTTAAATTGAACGATAGTGACGTTTTATTAAATGTAGTTTTGTTTTCTTTATTGTTTAATTTTTAGCCTCAGAACCTGAAGCCGAATTGGGGTGTGATCTGGGGCATGACAATCTTCATGTTGGTCGTTATTATCATGCTTGTTATCGCTGTCATTATCTGGCGCCCCAAGAGCATTGGACGCTACCCCATCCGAACACTCAGGCCCAAATACAAAGCTCTTGGAGCGCCCATACCAGTTGTGCCCATTCCAGGTTTGTTAAGTAAAGATAGGGGCGGATCCAGGATTTTTCTTAGGACGAGGTACACCGCTAAGGAATGACGTAACTGACTGGTGACGTAAATAAATGTTAAAAGCGAATACGAAGAAGAAGGCTTTTGACTAGGCAATAACATAATGTGAACTGCTGAGAATGCTTTACGTATAACATAATATGAACTGCTAACAATGCGCTACATATCTGCATATTTTGCAGAATACCAGTGGTATTCAAACCCGCAGGTCATCTCAGACCCCTCCCCCTACATCCGTCTCTGAAAGATAAATATAGATTGTCCATGTAACTCCCGAACTTGGGAAGATTCGGTCGTCGAGGAAATTCAGAATTAAATTCTTGAAAAATACTTACAACGAATAGCACCATGTGAAAGTATTGCTGAAGAGATTTTTGTCCACAAGCCCAACAGTTAGAACCACATTGTAAAGCATGATAAACACTACCATAAACATACCATAAAAACTACTCATACTAGTCCCAATGTATGATTTTATCTAAAGGCTCTCATTAATTTCATTATGAAACTATCTATCATGTTAACAACCCCTAATGCTTACTGACTTACCCTAACTTTATTGTAATTCGCTATAATAATAGTCTAAAGTTGCCTAAACTTTCTTTGACTCTCATTGTAAACGTTCTCCTTTTGGACACCAGGAATTGATGACCACGTCTACGACCTTGGGCCTCGGGGAGCCCCCGAGGGGGCCTCATTTGACTCCCCGAATGTTCGTTTTGAGCTTGAAAACTTCAACGTCCGCACGCTATACGACAAACTGGAGGATCAGACTCTCCATGTATCGTCCCAGCTGGCACGTCATCAGGCGGACCTGAGAGCGTTTTATGATCGGATTAGTCAACAAGCTGAGAAGCTCAAAGGAATGTTGGATAGCATGGACGTGTCTGCTCTTATCAAAGCGACCAAAGAGGCTGGAGCAGCCAGAGCAAGCCGGGTATGTCGAGCACTGAAATTTTTCTAACTAAGATGAAATGAATAAAGAAAGAAAGAAAGAAGGTGATGTTCTTCGCCAACCATTCTGGATTGAATTGGAATTTGGAAGAGGGGTAAAACTCATCATTACAAGAGCGAGAACCAACAACACACTCAACTCAATTCTGGTATCATCTCCAGTAAGATCCTCACCTGTGAGTCAACTAACCCCCACCCCTCCCCTCCTAAAGAGGATCAAATTAAACAATTTATTGCATATACAACATGGAGAGAACAATGTTTAAAATGTGTATTTTGATATTAGGGGTTAAAGATTAAGTGGACTGTTTCACCGTTTGTTTCGAAAAATCATGATGATGATTATGACGATTGTAACGACAGTGGTGATAAAAATGTACATTACCACGTGCGATGATCTCATCACAAATAACCAAAAATACGCTTGATGACATCTAGCGGGGGTAGTCAAGTTGGAGAGCGCCAGACTGGTTTAAGCAGAAGCGAGTACTGAAGAATCTTTCCTTTACCTTGTACTTCAACCACCACAACTGTTTGCGTTTATGGCATTATGCAAACGATCAATTGGCAATTTAAAGTTGCCCTCTAATAGTTGAAGAAGTTAGTATGGAAGTTTTTTGAGGCACTAAGGAAACATACAATGTCAAAGAGATCGCAAAATAACTTTTAATCTCTGTAATTTCATTGAAGGAATCTCCTCAGGAACACCATGTGAGCGGTGTAAGAAGTGAAGGAGGAAAGATATACGGGCTGACTGCAGGGGGTCAAGTAAGAGAGCAGGAACTCATGGCAAGTCTACAGATGTTACTGGAGAAAGTAGAGAAAGGACAGTTTGCTACTGGACCAGGTAATGTATAATCACGTGGTGGAGAGATAGACTGACGAACTTCCTGAACGATACACTGATGGTCAAAGGAAATTAAGAAAGGAATGGGTGACAGGTTGAGAGAAGTCCTGACTGACTGACTGACTGACTGATCATGACTGACTGACTGACTGCATGTATGACACCATGTGAGTGGGTGGTGTAGGAGGTGGGGGTTGGAAAGAGGTACGGTATGACCGCAGGGGGACAAGTCAGAGAACAAGAACTCATGGCGGGTCTACAGATGTTACTGGAGAAAGTAACCATAGGACAGTTTGCTACTGAACCAGATAATGAGTAATGAAGTGATGGAAAGATGACGAGGGCCGAGGGAAGTAAGGAAGACATGGGAGACAGATTGAAAACAGGACTTACTGAGTGAATGTCTTACTGACTGACTGACTGACTGACTGACTGCATGTATGACTTTGACAGGCTAAATTACTGAGTGAGCGACTGACTAACTAACTGCATGCATGCATGAGTGTCTGACTGGCTGCGTGTAACACTGAATGATTGTCTTGACGACTGACTAACTGCATGTATGACTGACTCTATCTACCTAGTTGATAGAACTGATGTTGTTTGTGGCTAATTGGCTGGTTGGCCGGCTGCCGGACGGACTAAGACATGCCTTGCTAGCAAAGCTGTTTACTTTTTCTTCCAAAAGTATTGCGATTCTCACGTTTTTTTTTCTTGCAGCAATGGTTTCAGGTACAAACATTACCCTTCCAAGCTCTGGTATGGTGGTAGTGGGCGGAAGTGGTGGTGCCTCCACTACTACGGTCTATCCGCCAACCGCTGGTCAAACTGTAACGGAAGTACATGCAGGCGAGGCTCCCGGCGTGCATTGGCAGGTTCAAGGAACAAGTGACGTCAGCGAGTTCTTACGCAGAATGAACGCAGAGCGCATGCACCTTGAGCAGCAGGTTGGGCGAGACGAGGAAACCGCTGTACACAAACTTCTTAAGGAACAGGTGAGGCTCAGAAACAGAGAACAGATTTAATAAAAATTTGGTAACTATGACAAGTAGAATGCAAAGTTAAAGAATTCTTAATAAAAGTCATTAAAAACGATTCCTGCCACTTGAACGTATTATACCTAGCCTTAGGTTAAGTATTTGTTGGCTTATATGTTTTTTTTAAAAGAAAGCTGATAATTCTCACGTTTTTTAATTAAAAGGAAGAGAAACGTGCCGCGGAGATGACGAAACTGGCTGAGAAATTAGCGGACAAACTTTCGGGCGATTTGAGTGAAGATGAAATGAAGGCGATAATGGATGATCACGACCGACAAGTTGCGCAGTTGGAAGGCGTCTTAGCGGCGGAGAAAGACAAACAACTGGCAGCACTGAGAGAAAAACTAAGAAGAAGAAGAGAAGAGAAAGAAGCCGCCCTGCTCAGAAAACAGAAAGAAGAGGTAAAGAAATACAACATTGACGATAACGACATGTTTAAATGTCGTTTAAAACCACCAGTGTAACGAAAAACGAGCTTGCTGGGAATCAATTTTTCAAGTAAAAAAAAAACTTGATAAATTTTTTTAAATTTAGATTTTAATTTAGACAACAGAAAAGATAGAGATATAGTCTTCTTGAAGTAGAATTTCCCCAGGCAAACTGTAAATCTTAGACACATTCATCCAGGTTAAGGCAGAAGATGTGTCGCTTTATTGCTTGAAATTAAGATTTTTTATAGAAAACTTCGGTGCGACCCGTTATTATTTCTTGAATTGTATTCCCTAGGGTCAGTTGTTACCCAAGCTACGTACGTGAAATTACAACCCGCTGCAGGTTTTATAGGGAGACTCAATTTTTGTCGTATTTCGTTTTCACCTGTGCATTTCCTCTGTTTTTTTTTCTTCAAGGCTGAGAAGTCCAATATTCGTCTCGATGACGTACCTCCGCTGGCCAGTATAGACACAATACTGAAGACTCAAGAAAGCGTTCAAGATGTCATCGTTAAGGAAGAATCAATTGGACAGGCCAAAGCAGAAGAGCAGCTATCCAATGAGCAAGCAGACACATACCAGCGACAGATGGGAGACAAGTTCTGTGCTATGGTGGTAAGAACAACATTATTGGAAAGTGTGTCCATGCAATATAACAATGATAATAATAATAATGAATGAATGATAAAAAAAGACTCATTTCAATTAAAAACAATTCATGTCGATTAAAATGAAATAAAAATATTAAAAAGATCCTAAAGTACCAATTTACAAGCCCACGCCACCATAAACCCTCTAAAATGATGATGATGATGATGATGATGATGATGATGATGATGATGATGATGATGATGATGATGATGATGATGATGATGATGATGATGATGATGATGATGATGATGATGATGATGATGATGATGATGATGATGATGATGATGATGATGATGATGATGATGATGATGATGATGATGATGATGATGATGATGATGATGATGATGATGATGATGATGATGATGATGATGATGATGATGATGATGATGATGATGATGATGATGATGATGATGATGATGATGATGATGATGATGATGATGATGATGATGATGATGATGATGATGATGATGATGATGATGATGATGATGATGATGATGATGATGATGATGATGATGATGATGATGATGATGATGATGATGATGATGATGATGATGATGATGATGATGATGATGATGATGATGATGATGATGATGATGATGATGATGATGATGATGATGATGATGATGATGATGATGATGATGATGATGATGATGATGATGATGATGATGATGATGATGATGATGATGATGATGATGATGATGATGATGATGATGATGATGATGATGATGATGATGATGATGATGATGATGATGATGATGATGATGATGATGATGATGATGATGATGATGATGATGATGATGATGATGATGATGATGATGATGATGATGATGATGATGATGATGATGATGATGATGATGATGATGATGATGATGATGATGATGATGATGATGATGATGATGATGATGATGATGATGATGATGATGATGATGATTTCACAGGAAAGTAGGGCTCAGTTACTTTCTTTTGCAATTAAGGATTTCATCCACAGACTCAAACGTCACAAGCACCTTGTACAACTTAATAAACAACACCACTTTGTAGCTTTCATTTGCGTGGTCACACTTAAGGTTTTCATCCACAGAAATAGTGGCACGGGAAAGTACTGCTATGTATCTTTCATTTGAACAGACACACTCAAGGTTTTTATCAACATATTAGAAGTAAAGAGGCACCTTAACAGCTTTCAAATAAAAACAGCTAGCACCCAAAATATATTAATCAATTCAGTATTTACTTAAATAACAGAGAATAGATTACCCACGAGATAAAAAGAAATACCTTTCATTTTCTAGGATGACCTTGTTACATCCGGGTCTTTGTACGCTGATCAAGCAGAGCAAATTAAGCGAGAGCAAATGGAATTGGAGGAAAAGATGTCACGTGAGCTCGCCCAGCAACGCGCCCAACAGACAGCGCTGCTCAAGGAAAAACTTGCGCAGAGGAGAAAAGAAAGAATGAAAAAACTTAGAAAACAACAGGAACTGGAAAAGGCCAAGGTTAGTTTTATCTTTTTATTGTTCCTGGCGGCAATAGATTTTATTGGAACGTCTTGTTGAAAGGTCTTATGGTACAATCTTTCAACTTGATTTTCCTTTATGTTAAACGAGCCTTATGTGTACTTGTGGAATCAAATTACACCTGTCAATCAGACACTAAAACATTTGAATGGAACTGGACGCCTGTACGGCGTACTATAGTAGATTTTAAGCAGTTCATTTAATACAGTTACAGTTCATTCAGCTGTCTCATATTGAAGGCTCCAGCATAGAACTCGACTGTCCCAGCTGCGTTGGCACAACGTTCAAAATAGATTTTTCAAATTATTCCAAAGTTCTAACAACAGTAGTTTTCTTGTATATTTATTTACGTTAATTAGCCCTCTCTACCTCGACCGTCTGTCCGCAGAATTCAAAAGGCCTTTTACCTCGAAACGAGGCGTTGAGGACCAATTATCATGAAGAAAGAAGAATAATTAAATCTGCCACCATTTTGGAATTATCATATGTTAACAAACACACTAAACGCTGAAACATATGTTGATGTCTTCCACAGACAATTTGTTACCTTGCAACAAATTCTGACTTTATTTTGTCAACCTCATTGTAGGTCATAAGCGAAGGTGGTGATGTTGAAACACTAATGAAGCAGCAGGAACAGGAAATTGCTGCTCTGGAGGCCAGCTTTGATGCAGAAGAAGCGCGCCATTCTGCAGAGATTGTCAAGAAACTTAATGAAGAATACATGGATAACGTTCAACAATCTCATAGAGCTCTTTTGGATAAGGTATGTGTCAGATTTCCCAGGTAGAGGAACGAAATTGCCTAAAGGGAAATTTGTTTTTTTCCCGCGATGGTTTTCCGCGTCAACGAGTGATCAAGTCATGAATCAATCAGCGGCGGGTCTGATAAGGCATTGGCAGCTGCCAGCCAGGATTCATATATCCCAGCCATGTACAGCACATGTTTTGAGTGCGTTCTGGATTACTATGTGTACTGGGTTTTAGCACTTATGCTGATCAAAACGTCGTGCTTGTTTCACCATATTTGTAGCAGTGTTCTATTGTGTTTAAAGAAACTTATAAAAAGTACCTCTTTCTCGAACAAGTCAAAACAAGCCAACAGATAAATTCAATGCCAACATTGTACGTGAGATAAATTTTCTTGTTGGCTCGACTAACATGGTTTTCATGAGCTTTTGCTAAAAAAGGTTTCAGGCTTGGAATTAAAATCAATTAAGCTCTTACCTCTGTCTTTCTGGCTTTAACAGGTTACCAGAGATAATCTAGACGCAGTTCTGCAGCAACAGATAATGGATCAGTTCAGAAAGGACAACGAAGCTCTGCAAGAAAATCTTGAACAACGCAAACTCAAGTCGCTTGCAGATACGAAGGTAACGACAAATCTTTCGTTATTGAAAAGCACTTTTGCCCAATCACTTGTTTTGTTTTTTCAATCCAAGCTCTGTAGTTGGAACTCACGTCATTAACGTCCAAATGTTGGCATTTTGGGTGGCCACTTACTGTTGGAGGTTCGACTGTATTTAAGCAACGTAGTCAGAGCGAAAAAGGCATATACAGACAATATTAAATAAAAAGAGCTTTAATTAAAGCGAGTCAATTTACGCGGAGTAACAGGCGACAGTAAAATAGATATCAACTGATAAACTCGCATTGCAGAAAGAGGTCTCTGAAAAGTTAAAAATTGTAAGATTTCGTTGTCTACCCTACAGGCTAAGCTCGCCGCACGACGAGCTCGACGTCAAGATGAGGCACGCCGTCAAGCAGAGGAAGCAGCTGGTCAGCGTATACTCGAAGAACAGAGCCAGGCCATCGCGGCCAACAAGCCAATGGATGCAGATCACGTGGTTGTCCCCGAAGTCATAATTCCACGTGAGACAGCAGAGGAGGAGGTTAGATGTAGTAATTTCTGATTACTATGTTTATTTTCATGTCAATTGCTACATTCTATGAATGGCCAGCATTTATTGAAACCTTTTAGAAAGTTTTAATTTACTCGTGATAATTTATGCTAATGTATGTAAATATGATTTATTTTTCACGCTATGGTAATTTATGTTAATTTTTGTTAAAGCAACTCTTTGTCCATAGCGCTGTAACTTATTTTTTTGTTAATGGCAGGCTTTGCGGAATGAGCAGGAGCGTACATTGGCCGACATGAGGGAGAGACACGAACAGGATACGCAGAAAACGAACGAAAAACTTGAAAGAGAGCTGACGGCAGAGGAAGATCAGGCAGTAGAGATGCTTGAAGCTGAGAAAGGAAGACGACTTAGAGAGCTGAAGGACAGGCATGCTGCTGAAATGGCTGCGAGGTCTAAGGACATGTCCCCAGAGGACGTACAACAGGTGATTGCGTCCAACAGAACGACTGTTGTAAATTAAGTCTTGCCTGACCAGTACGAGAGGAATGATTGAAAACAGTCAATACGCCACTTCCACATTTCCGATAATGCACCTTATTTTCCCCCAAAAATTTTGCATAACCTTTATTTTTCATTTCTCCTGCGCATCACAGCCGTCCCAAGAGAAATTGAAATTGATATTTGGCCTCTGAGTTAATGTTGGCCTTAGAGTTAATAGAGCCCATTCAGGCTCGAGGAATAATTTTTAATTATTGTATATTACGACAGAATAGCCCCGTGTAGAGGAGTCGTAATAAAGTGTATGTTATGTTATGTTATGTTACAATGCTACTATGCAAAATTTTGGGGGGGCAAATCAGGTGCACTATGGGAAATGTGGAAGTGGCCTATAATTATCTGTCACGCAAGTCACACTAGAACATTTGGTCATCCCTAAGAAAGAGCTATGAGAAACCAAGTATTGTATTACTGCCCATGAATGCAAAAAGCCCACTTCCTTTTTTGCTTTAGTTCCCTAATTCTAGCCTTTTAGTCTATTCTTGTAACAATGGCACCAACTCGAAACCTAAGGTGACAAATAAAGTGATTTGTAAGAAATTGTCTACCTAGACTCGTGTCATTGTGTGTTCGCCGAAAAGGTTTTGTATCCTGCGCGCGTTTAAGAAACCGTGTTGATTTCGAATTAACAAGCGTTTCTCTTGATCCTATATCTAAAGCTTTTGGCAACCCACCAACAAGAGCTAGACGAAATCATGGAAAAGATGGACGCAGAAAAACAACGCCAGAAAGCGAATCTGCATCAAAAGTTGTTGGAGAGGAAGAAGCAAAGGCAAGATGCACAGAAACGAAAACAAGAACGAGAAATGGCTAAAGAGCTTCTGGAACAGAAGAAGGAACTTGCTGAAGTCCGGTCTGAGCACGTGAGTAGCATTCTCGTTTCACGTGTTTTCTTTTGAAAGAGCGCGTGATGATCATGAGACAAACAATTACGAAGTAAAACTCTAACTCATTCCAAGGGCTCAGTTACGTCTTCATGGACGGGGAAAGTTTGGTTAATACGCGGCTGCGTCGCTCGCTGTTCAGAATAAACCAAGTGTAATTCTGTACAAAAATGAAAGCCCAGATGCGGACAATTCCCAAAAAATTATTATCAAATAGAGTTATATATAACGTATTCTTTCTTAACAGATCAAGCAAGCAGAGAAGCAGGCTATGATTGAAGGAATAAGAGAGAATGGCTCAGAATCGGCGGAGTTTGTTATTAGAAAGGTAAGAAAAATTCAGTTTCGACGACGTTATCAACGGGAAAATTTGCTCCATTGGCATAAAAATGGTTCGCCATTATCGTCAATTTGTTGTTTTGCCCTTTTCCAGGTTCTTGAGAAACGACACAGTCAAGAGCTTAAGGACCTAGAACGTATGTTCCAAGAAGAAAGAAAGGTGGCCGTAGATGAAGCTTTAGCAAAGATGGAAGAAAGGCACTCTCAGGAAAGCGATGAACTGCGTGCACAGAACGAGAAAGAACTGAGAGATCTGGAGAAACAAAGCCTCAGTCCAGACGATCTGCAACAAAGACGAGCGCAGTTATTGAATCAACAGCAGCTGCGTCAGAGCGCGCTTGACAAGAAACACGCTGAGGAGAGAAAGCAGATTCAACACGGGGTGTTATCCGACTGGGAAATACGTTTTGCTCGTGCTAAGCTGGAACTCAAAGAAAAGCATTATCAGGTTGGTATAATTTTGGATGGGTATAGGTGGGTACTGCACTTGAGTTAGCATTTGTGAATAGGAGTAAAAATCTTGTTGCGGGTGACAAGATTAGACCACAATTGTAATCACCAGTTTACTATTACTCGTGCTTGGTCCCCTTATGTAGCCAGCATTCGTTTGGACTTCCACAAAGAATGAATAAAATGTAAAAAGGCAATCTGATCACGCTCGGTTTTGCCCTCTTTCACTGGTAATCTGATCACTTGCGTTTTGATCTTCTATCGCGTGAACTGATGCAAAGCACCGTGGTTGGGGGAAGAGCGTTTTGACCCTCGATTAGAAGCCTGAAACTCGCCCGCACTCCCTAGCCTGTCTTATTTACTAGTTATATTGAAATGATGAATGTATGAATTTCACATACACGTATTTAAAACACGAAATGAAGAAATATATGAAGAGACGGTCATCGCATTGAAAGACACAACTTATGCAGTTGCGAAAAGAAACCCTTAATTTGTTCAGGCTTTCTTTTCGCAGTTGCATAAGTTGCGTCTTTCACTGCGATGACTCTCTCTTCTTGCACTGATGATATTACTGACCCTCTGATGTGTTAAGGCTTTTCCTTGTCGTGGTAGAGTTCTTCCTTTTACAATTTTCGTTCCCCCTCCACCCTCTTGACTTGTTTTCAACAGAAATCAATACTCGCTCCCCTCTAAAAGAGGCCTTCTGTCATGTCACTGATGTATATTATTATTTAGGAATATGCCGATGCCCTGAACGAACTGACGCCAGAGCAGGCAGAGGAACACAGGCGATCAGTTGAAAAGGCGCTGGCGGCCGCGAGGGGGCTGGAAGTCGTAAAGCAGAAGTTGGACGAACAGCGTTTGGAAAATGAAGAAAAGCTCAAACAAGAAAATGAAGGTTTGTATCTTAGGTGAAGCAGGGGGGGGGGGGGGGTGATTTCGTATTGATTTCCCTGTGAAATTGCCTCGAAGTGTTTACTGATTGTGTCAACCACAGAGTGCTAACTCTTCTCTAAGACGAAAACGTCCCTCAAACGAGTGCCTACCATTCTGAGGCAAAAGCTTGGTACCGATTACAATGCTGTCTGAACTTAGGGAAAGTTCAGATTGTTTTTGCCCTTCACAGGAAGGTTTGTGTTGACCTATGTGAAGTTCATGATCATCTACAATCTTGCTCACCTACTTTGAATAATGAAACATAACTTCACTTACTGCAATTGTATTCACCACAAATTCTAAATAAAATGTTTTCTTACTTGAAGCTTTCGAGGCTGAACAACAGCGAAAATTACAAGAAGACCTTGCAATGTTCGATAAACAACTCGAAGAAGAGGCCGAGCAGGAACAAAAGAAGAACGAAAAGGCGATCCTTGCTTTGAACGCACGCAAAGAAACACTGCTTAAGGAAAAGAAAGCTAAAGTCAAACAAGAAATGGAAAAGCTAAGCAAACAAGGAGCTTCCCAAGAAGATCAGGAGGCCATTTTGAAAGAACACAGCAAGGACTTGGCAAAACTGATGAACAAAATGGACGCAGATAGAATGCGAATGCAAAGTTCCTTGGAAGAAAGATTAAAGAAAAGACGCGAGGCAAAGCGGAAAGCTAAGGTAAGATGTATTGTGTAGAACAGATAAAAGATTAAGGCGCACACGAGCCAGAGGCCCAAACGGCCGGAGGTTATCCCGGTTTACCTCAGCATGAAACATATCTAGGAGTTTGCCTCTCCCCCCTGAACGAAATGTTAGTCATTCGCAGGGTTACCCCAAGCAGTATGTCGCTACTGGGCAATTAATATCCTGTGGTAAGTCAATGGATGAAATTCATTAGATTAACCATTCGAAATAAAGCTACTGAGCAGTACTTTCCTGTGGTACTGTTTGTTATGCTATACACGGTGGTTCTAAGTTCGTAGATAAAATCCATAAGAGAAACCATTCAAATGAGCAGTGCTATACTGGATTTTATTGACTAAGTAAAATGGTAACTTGACCGTAAATAAATCCCATCTTCTGAAAAGTAAAAGATGTTTAATAACAGAAATGGTATTATTAAGGTCAGGAGGACTGTAGTTTGTACTATTCTGACTCTAGAACAGATTTTTGGTCTGACAAATGCTTCTTTCATACTGTTCTTCCTAGGTTGAGGAGCTGACGAATAAAAACGAAGAAGAAAAGAAAGAATTTGAAGAAAAAGTACAATCCGAGCGCGACCGAGTTCAGGCTGAAGAGGTACTAGCCCTAAAAGAAAGTATCCACGTCGACAATCTCGTTTCTGCCACGATCGAGTCCGAAGTTGCGCCACCTCCTCCACCACAACCTCTAATGATGCCGGAGAGCTATCGATTAGCAGCACCACTAAGCGAGGGTGAACTAGCGTCCTTGTTGCTGTCATCACCGTTGTACCAGAAGATTGAAGGCATCAAATCTATGTTGAGCGGTGGCGCTGGAAAAGGAGGAACGAACTTCAGCCCTCCCGGTAAGGCTTGGAGTTATTCGCTTTTTTTTTGTCTTTTCTAAGAAATACTTCAAATCTACGCGTTATTGGGAGCGCTTACCATTTGTATGAAAAACCCGGTAATTCAGGGGAGAATTCAAATGGAATAGTTCATCCCGGTGGAAATTTTTCTGGAAAAAAGCAATACCTTTCGAGGTATTACCTTTTCCGAGTTTTTACCGAAACGACCGAAATTTTTTGTAACATTTGTCTGGTTAACCAGTGCCAGGCTTCCTCTTGGGGAGGAAGGTCATTTGTTTTAACCCAGGCCCACTCGTTATCTGTTGTTTTGCAAATAGTACAACTCTAACCCATTTCTCTTTTCGGAAACGTTTTCAAGTCTAGTACCATTTGTCACACATTTTATACCGACATTTCCTTACAAATGGTAAGCGCTCTGGGTTTTATTATTGTATACTTATTGACGAATTAGTCAGCGTTATGTTGCGTTTGGCCGCTATTTTTCTTTAACAACTGATAAAAATTGTCTTTTTCGTTTTCCAAAGCCGGTTTACGCGCTGC